>NC_134486.1:365828258-366040758 GCF_040206685.1 Ascaphus truei
TTGGCCCGTGGGGGCTTTAAACTGCAGAAAACGTCAGATACCGGAACCCCCTTGGGAGGTATCCCTGGAAAACAAGGGGTCGCCAGAGTTTAAATTAATGGGGTTCAGCTCCAGAGACCCCCTGCTTCAATTCCTGTATTTTAAAAAATAAATGGAGAAAAAAAACCCCAGTTTGGGGTTGCTCCTTTAATATGTTGCTTCTTCTACAGCAGTGAGGAGATGCTACAAAAATGACAAGTTGACTTACAACCCCCATTTGTTCCACATAATGGTCTACCATGGCCGTGCTCCTGGTAATAACTCCTCCCATAGAGATCACCAAGAGAGCCTTATTCCGCTACACTGAACGGTTTCCAGACACCAACCGGCTTCGACCAAGTGTGGCAATATCGGTCTCGCACACCCCGTCCCACCATGTGACATCCCTCAACATGCCGACAAAAAATAACAAATAACATTGAGACTTTGATGTCAAATAATTGGCGTGAGAAAAATATGGGACAAAAATACTGTTGGTGTGTTAACTATGAACACCAAAACAAAAAAAAGTTGTGTGTCGGTGCAAGTCAAGAGATATTCTTGTAAAGGGAAATCATACTGGGACGCAAAGTGATCCAGAATTAAAATACTGCAAGTAGACACACAAATATGGCCCTCGAGTGCTTATTGGAGTCACTCCAAAAGCTTGCATGGAATGAAGTGAACTTTCGCGGTGTGCTACTAGATGACAGAATTGGAATTTGGCAGATGAGGTGCGTGGCATGGACACTTCTAACAGATCTTTAACGGTACAGGGTCAAAATCTCAAGCTAAAACAAGGTGTGTTACTCTCACACCATGGTGACGAGTGGCGAAATCAATGTCCACAGAGAAAGTGACATAGCACTATTATACCACATCCGAAAATTGCTAAACAAATACTGAAAAATCAGAAAACGTGTTACATCCATTGTAACAAATATATAAACCCTACAGCCTTGAAAATTGCAGAGCCAGCAGTACAACAACTTCACACTGATGATGTCCATTAAGGTTGAAACATGTCTGTGACTGGTTTCTCTGGCTTTGCATCTGATTAACATGCTGTGCTTTAACGCTGTGTCAACAGCAAGCATCAGCTTATATGGGCTCCATGTAACAATGTTTTTTCAGACAAAAGGTGACACATGTGTTCATTTGCATGTCATTTCCCAGAATCCCTTGTTGCAGTGGAAGCACTGTATGCTGGGGATAATGGTGAAAGGCGGGGTTGCAGACCTGCCTAAGACATGTGAATGTGCTCACAAGTGATCTTTTTATTTGCGAGAGAGCGATAGATGCGATAGATAGAATAGATAGAAATACACTCTTAGAGCTGGGGCAAGGGGTCTCCAGAGCTGAACCATGTTAACTTCAGCTCTGGGACCTCTTACTCCCCGAGATACATACTGAAGAAGCTCATGCTAGCATCTCCTACAAGTTTAAAGATCAACCAATGCGGTTCGGCTCCAGAGATTCCCTGCTTTAAACATAGTAAAAACTTACCATTAAAAACCCGAGAGATGAAGCCACTGTAACATAGCATGGACTTATAGCCCAGATCACCAGGTGGCAAAATAAAAGAATTGGTGGCCAAGCTAGGTTGGCTTTCACTTGACGAGGGGGCTATTTATGAAAAAGTCTCCCGTCTTCAAATCTACAGCAAATACAGCTCACAGAAATAAAAGAAAAACCATTCGCAGATATAACGTAGAAACCGATCCTATTTCTTTCAGAGGGATTATCTTTTCTTTTTAACATCACTGGTATGGGGTTTTTTTTTTTTAGCACTCTGCATCTTCTTTTGGTTTGGCTTCAAAATGGCACCGATTGAGAACATTTATAGCAAGGGAACACACAAAACCAGTAAAACACTCACATTTAACAAGACTGTGGTAAGCTGACAACAGGCACACATCTCCCTTAAAGCTGCCTCTTGTCACAGCTCCTTCTCTATATAAAGACTCAGGGCCATATTTAGACCCAGTGCTCGACACGCCTTAGAGTCCATACACTGTTACTGACCAGAAGAGGTCTTCTTTTGCTATACTATTTTTACGGTGCAATAGCCACTATGACGTGTTACATCTGTTGTATTGTATTGTATGTCTTTATTTATATAGCGCCATTAATGTACATAGCGCTTCACAGTAGTAATACACGTGGTAATCAAATAAATAACAGATAATATAAATAACAGATCATGAGAATAAGTGCTTTTAGACATAAAAGTAACATCTGTTCACATGAATTGATTTGCTTGCATTCCTTTTAACTACGAACAATTGTTGCTCATACTTTATGGAAGATATCCATCCCTTAGTGCAATTTGCAAGAAACTCTAGGCCACCCTAGATCAGGTTATGTATGTTGTAAAGTAACAGCACGTGATTCTGGGAGTAGTCATATGGAGCAATGGGGGGAGGTTATTTGACCCACATACAGTAGTATAATGGGTCCATATCGATTACTGTCTCGTTGTCATTTTTGGCCTTTATTTGGTCATCAGAAAGATGTCACAGCTAAGCAAGCTATTGTGCCTTAGAAACTTGTGTCAAATGTAGGAAACTTGATTTGCAGTCTCCTTTCAGTTACAAAAAGACCAGGACACCACAGAACATCATATTTCTTCCCTGACATTATTACGGACGATAAAAATCCAGCCTCACATCGCAAGATATGTACCACTTGTAGTGGGGTGGAGTCACTATTTTTACTGCCATTTAAACTGCTTGAAGAATTGACACTAGTGGCAAACTCCAGTCCTCAAGGGCCACCAACAGGTCAGGTTAAGGATATCCCTGCTTCAGCACAGGTCTCTCAGTCATTAACTGAGCCACATGTGCTGAAGCAGGGATATCCTTAAAACCTGACCTGTTGGTGGCCCTTGAGGACTGGAGTTGGCCACACCTGCTCTAGTATGTAAACAGCAGCACAAAACAGAAGTCAAAGCAACTTGTAAAGGAAATGTCTATATTTCTGAACCACCTGATTGAAATTGAAGCTTTAAAGCAGCAGGCCAAGCTGTCTGGTTTCTCCCCCAACCCCCTTTGTAATGAGCATCAATACAATCCACACAATGATAAGTAATTGGCTAAATTGCTGATCGATCCGTTCTCTTGTAATCGATCGGCGAAGATTCGGCTCAGGGGTTCACTAAATGGCTGCATAGGAGTAGTGACTCAGTATCTGTGACTTTGTAAATGGTTGCTATAGAAACGAAAAAGGCCTGTTACATCATAATACATGAAAAATTTAATTTGGAGTTGTTTTTAAAAGGCTACAAGTATTTTCTCATAGTACTAATTAAAAAAAAAACACGTAGGATATTGCTTGGTGTGCAGCTTTAATAGAGACTGTAATATACAACGGCCACACAGTTGCTTGAGGGGAAAAAAAGATAGCTCATCAAGGACAATGCACTTCAAGTAAGTTTTTCATTGATAGCAGAACTAAGTAGCCAAAAACAGGGATAAATTAGCTCCTCATGCAGGCATCTCCCTAAAATGGGCTGCCTGGCCTGTGTACTCAGACAGCTGCTCTACTATCAAAAGACAGACACTCACAGGGATGACAGAAGCAGGTCAGCGGGAACAATGTCCTAATTTTCCAGTCACACAAGAATAAAAGAGTCATTTGAAATCTGCACCGGCGTTTCACAATGTTAATTAATCCCTTCGCAAGCGGAGCGCGGCGTGCAATGCATTCCAGCTGGGATAGGCTTAACCCCTCTGCTGCCACACGGGTCAGCAACACAGCACCTCTCCAGGATAGGAGGAAGATCCTTTAATGTGCTCTTAGAGCAGCGTGTGTGTGTGTGTGTGTGTGTGTGTGTGTGTGTGTGTGTGTGTGTGTGTGTGTGTGTGTCCCAGCCCAAGAAGACATAGCGCACTATGCCAAGTATTATAAAAATATATATGTAGCTTCTAAAACTTACTATGTATGTACTGTATGTATGAATGTATATAGCGCCATTAATGTACATAGCACTTCACAGCAGTAATACACACGACAGTCATATAAATAACAAATAATATAAATAACACATAAAGGGGAGAAGTGCTTCAGACATAAAAGTAAGATTTAGGAAAAGGACGGGCCAAGGTTTATGTACAAGGTGTTAATTATCATCCACGGAGCTACTCATATGCTTCTTTAAGCAAGTGTGTCTTAAGGTGGATAGAGAGGGTGCTAGTTGGATATTGAGGGGAAGGGCATTCCAGAGGTGTGGGGCAGTAAGTGAGAAGGGTTTAAGGTGGGAGAGGGCTTTAGATACAAAAGGGGTGGAGAGAAGACATCCTTGAGCAGAACGAAAGAGTCGGGATGGTGCATAGCGAGAAATTAGGGCCGAGATGTAAGGAGGGGCAGAAGAATGTAAAGCTTTAAAAGTGAGGAGAAGAATGGAGTGTGAGATGCGGGATTTGATAGGAAGCCAGGAGAGGGATTTCAGCAAGGGAGACGCTGAGACAGATTTAGGAAAGAGTAGAGTGATTCTGGCAGCAGCGTTTAGGATAGATTGTAGGGGAGACAGGTGAGAGGCAGGAAGGCCGGACAGCAGGAGGTTACAGTAGTCGAGACGGGAGATAATGAGGGCCTGAGTCAGAGTTTTTGCAGTCGAGCAACGGAGGAAAGGGCGAATCTTGGTAATATTGCAGAGGGAAAAAAACGACAGGTTTTTGCTACCTTTTCTAGATATAGATATCCTGGAGTGGGGTCTCCAAAGGAGCTTGTCGGCGGTCATCCCCTTCCCTGGTTTACCTCACTTCCAGGTAAACAACAAATATGGTGGCAGACTTCCAACATGGCCGCTTTGAACGGTTGAAACTTGCATGTAATGCAATGAGGTAGTTGCACTAATGTCCATCTTGGTTACGAGCAGATCCGCTGTAGTGCCCGGTCTTAGAACTTTCACCCGTAGCTCTCCAATGAATTGTTACTACGGGTGATTGCTTGTCCTATTTATCACCACTTCAGAGCCGAAGGGTCCTGCCACCTCAAGACCCTGGCCCCCACAAGCACCAATCACGTGCCAGCTCTCCAGACCGCTCACAAATTGCTCCAGTGCAGTCAGCACTCCTATAAAAATGAGCCAACCCTGATGAAGAACAGCGAACGTCAAAAGGGCTCCCATGGTGCCCCCCTTCATGATGTACTCAGTTGGGAACTAAATGGGTTAATTAAAAATTGTCCAGAACCAAACCTGTGTACTACATCACGTATTGTGTTTTTGTCTCTCTTTTCCTCCTTGTACTCTGCCAAATATGACATTGGAAGTCTATAAACCCATGATGATTATAGTGGTGCATGGTTGTCAATACATTATTTACATATAGCATTGCTAGAACACTCTACAAACTACCAAAAGCAAAGTCTCGGAACCTGGTCGGAAGAGGTTTACAATCTCATTACCTGGAGCACTATGGAAGTAGAGGGACTTACCTTGAGTTAGGTCTTCGGGCTATCCCGCTACACCAGGAGTGGGCAACTAGATTCCTCAAGGGCCCCCAACAGATCAGGTTTTCAGGATATCCCAGCCTCAGCACTGATTGAACTGCTGAAGCAGGGATATCACCAATACCTGTCCTGTTGGTGGCCCTTGAGGACTGGAGTTGCCTACTCCTGCGCTATACTCTCGATACATTTGACAAATAAATCTAATACTTGTTTTAAAGCCAATACAGTAAAGACATGAAAAAAACTGAAGAATCCATTAACATGAATATACAGGTTCCCCAAGCATTATAGTCTACTAGCTGATGTTCGGGATGTAAATTTGTGAGTTATTATGAGTGTAAGGATAGGTTACGCATTTTGTGTAAAGGTTGTTTAATAAAGATGAAAAGACATATGCAATGAATGGGGGGGGGAGAGTTGTGTGGAGGGAGGACAGAGGTGAAGTGGAGGCGTCGGTGGACTTGCCGGGGGGTGGGGGTGATCGTTTTGAGATGTGAGGCGGCGCCGCCGAGGAGTGAGGGTAGCGGTGGCTAAAAAATGCGGCAGCGCCGAGGACCGTGGTTAGCGGTGTGACGGGGGGGGGAGAGTGAGGAGTGGGGGAGAGAGTGAGATCAGCGTCGGTGAGACAAGGAGGACCGTGGTTAGCGTTGTGAAAGGAGTATCAAAGTTGTGCTCCCGCCAAGTGAGCTTCCAACTCCAAGTGAGGCCAAGAGGTGCACGCAGTGTCAGGGGGTACTTGTAGAGGGAGAGGGGGGTTGGCCCGGTATTAAAGGGATTGCACCCCATATGGCCACCACCTGACCTCACAAGGGAGGCAAGGGGTTAACTGGACTGCGGTCCAAGAATGTGGCTTACACCTTGTCATGTCAGGAAAATGTATGTTCCCCTGTTTCATTATAATCCTGTATTTTAAAAATGTTTTAAAGTGCATTTCTGTATCTCCGGTTCTGGATGTCGCAGAGAGTTGAAATTTGGCCAATATGTAGAGTCACTGTATGCATTAAAAACTGACAAATCTCGACCCACTGGGCGCACCAGAATGGACCTTATTAATATGTGAAGATATTAAAGTGTATATGGTATTTTGGATCTGCTCTGAAAATGCAGACTCCATCTGCTATGCTAATAGGTCAGGAAGGGCAGCCGGATGATTTAGCATAAGCCCTGTGATCAAAAGTTAACTGCCCTGATTGTTTACACTAGGAACCAAGTACTGATCAAAAGACTCTGCCACCTGAGGACGGAGAAGCATCAAACTGGAGTGGTTTGTAAGTGTTATATCTACACCTACAAACAATGAAGATTGTATTGTATTGTATGTCTTTATTTATATAGCGCCATTAATGTACATAGCGCTTCACAGTAGTAATACATGTGGTAATCAAATGAATAACAGATAATATAAATAACAGATCATAGGAATAAGTGCTTTAGACATAAACGTAACATTAAGGAAGAGGAGTCCCTGCCCCGAGGAGCTTACAGTCTAATTACAGATCCTGCCAGATACTTCATCTGGTAGACTGGTCGTCGCCCCTGATTTAATTATGGGGCTACAGAAATAAGACCCTCAGAGTCCCAGTACGCATGGGCCAACTAGCTGGGGGGCATGGGTTAAACTGTGTTTCCACGTTAGGGATTGGATACAGATAATTGTTCACCAATAGTCTGTATTCAATGTTAAGAATAGGGTTACAAAGGTATATAAACTGTGTCAACCCTACAGTTTTTGTTGTTCTTCTGATTTCATCTTGAATGTCACCGGATTGCTAGAGAATTGCTAGCTGATACTTCTCCATTCCCCAAGTAAGTGTTACCTTCTTGCCTGTTAATTGTACTATATTGCTGTGTTCACCTTTTTAAGGAATAAATATATTTTATTATATCTAAGCCTCGTTCAGTTCAACCCAGATATTTGGTGTTTGTTATATCTTGTCATAAGTTACCGTGACAGTACGCCCTGCTGTGACGTTCAGGCCAATGAGCTGTGGCCGTCCGTGGGCCAATCACAGGGGGTACAAATACACATCCAAACATTTTCTCAGTCATATATATATATATAGATAGATAGTGTGTATGAGGGCTGGTAAAATCCACTTGTTCATAGTTATTGGTTGCATGCAGCCAAGAGGCTGCCTGGAGACCATTTAACTCGAGAGCAGCAAGTTCCTGCCTCCCAAACAGGCAACATGCCATGCACAATATCTCCAACATCAAGAGGATCCCAGTGTGCCCAAGAACCGCAGCATCATTCGTTTGCACAAAACAAAAAAAAGGGGGGGGGGGGGAATATGGATCTATATTTAGAAGCCTTTCCAGATAGTCTTGTGAAATACACTCCAAAGCATGTGGTTACTATAGAGACATTAAAGCAGCAATCCCCTCAACAATCGGAATCGCGGGGGTGCGGGGGGGGGGGGTTCTATTTTCAGCTCCCAAATACTTACTGGTGGAGTACCTGCCACCCATCCTGTAAAAAGTTACATCAATATATACCGTCTTCTAAACATGGCATTACCATTCACTCGGGTCCTTTTAGGGACCGTGCCTTTGAGATCTTAAGAGCGATTCTTAGCTTTCCGTTGTATGATGCAACACTCCAGGGAAATGTGTGTGGAATGTTTCGATTTTCGGGATAACACAAGTTGGGTGGGATAGATTAATAGGGATGGAATTTCCCAAAAGGGGAAACGAGGGTTCCTAATTCAAGTAAAGATTTGTAAGTAAAGAGACAGCAAATACAAAATACCACTTGTGGGTACATTTGCATGTCTCAGACATGTCTGCTACCCTGCCTTTCCCAAATATCTCTTAGCATACAGTGCTTTCACTGCACCCAGGGATTCTGGGTAATGACATACAAATGAGCACTCGTGTCCTCTTTTAATCAATACAAATTTCAGCAGTAGTGTGGAGGTAAAAAGTTATTGTTTACTTTGTTAGAAGATACAGATGAAGCCACGGTCATCATACCCGCTCATAGCTCAGAATATTGTGATATAACACAGAATATCATCGATTTTTCATAGGATTCAATGGCAGGAACAATGCCGAATGACATAGAATATCCTTCGCTGCACCCATGAATACATCTCTAAAACCAATAATGTAATCTCTAACAATGCCTTTAAACCTTAAAATAACAGACTCCTGGGAGTAGCACATGGTCTTTAAAAAAATAAAAAAATATTATTAATATATATATAATTATTATTATTAAAAATAATTTTATTACATACTTTAAATGCCTTGGGGGAGAGCGTGGAACGTCTAACCACCGCGCGCCCCTCCCCCCCCCCCCAAAAAAAATCTCACGTCCCCAAGTTTGCACACCACTGACTTAGTATATAATGCTTCCATTGCAGCCAGGGATTCTGGGTAATGACATGCAGATGAGACCTCACAGTGAGTCACTCTACTTCTTGTCCATTTAAACAAGGACCCATGAGGGTTATGCGTGCTGTATTACACAGCTTTTTCAGCACAGCCTGGGTTAAGAAGCAAAGATAAGAACTTTTTTTTTTTTTAAAAAAACAAGTGCTGAGTGTTGGATGCTTCTCATAGTATTTTGCAAACCCTAAGCTCCGATCGCTTCGGCTTATTTGCTATGTCTGGATGCCAGGTTATGTCCCAATCTGGCTAACCGCATGAGTTAAAACAGCCTTGTGTAACTTAACCATTCCTGGGACCAAGTACTCCTTCATTGGCATTAGTGTGGGACAGAAATCACTCCGCATTTCTGGCACCGGACAGTTTTCCTTACAAAGCGAGGGACGGAGAGGTTTCTGCAGACATGCAAACACAACACAATGCCGCATAAAACCCAGCAAAGACAATACTCGGTTAATTTGTACCTGTCTCTAACTACAATCTATTTTTGACTAAGCCTTGCAAACTGTTTTGCAACCAAAAATGGAGTGTGTTGCCAGTTCTGATAGCTTTTATGGGACCAACGTTAAAATTATATACAGATGGTGTCGTCCACGAGCTTTTTAAGACCACACGGCCCGTTCTTCAGATGTAAGCATGTAAACATCCTAGGAATTGGGCCTGAAAGTTTGTGCATGACAACATTTGCATAGAAATGCTACATCTCGGCCTACAAAAGAGATCACAAGTGACAAGCTTCAGGGTTCCCCCCCCCAAGATCGACCCAGGAACAATAACGAGGACGTCATTCCTACATTTAGATTGTGAATTCTTTGGACAAGGCTTTATTACTTCTGCTCACTTAATACTGTTCATAACATTTAAAAACAATTTACAGTAAAATAGTATAAAATATTAACCATCAAAAATGTCATGATATAATGAAAAAATTATAATGACAACAACTTATAGCTCCCCGCCGGCAGCTAAGGGGTTAATAAAGTGTTCTACTCCACTTGGCTGTTTTATGCAACCATATACTTTCCATTATTTAAGATTGCTGTTTGTAGCAGTGATTAGTAACCTAATTTTGACCGTGACACAAACTCAAACTTCCTGTACCGCCCTTTTACTTTTACGGTTGTATCTATGCATTTATAATCTGTTTTTTTTTTCCCACTAAGTCAATTATTTAGGTAGAAGTCTAACATTACTTTTAGTACGAATACTGTGCCGGTTTTCTCCATGGCCCCTATTCAAATATGCTGCGAAACCATCTTCCCCTTGCTTGGGAAAGATTTAAGATCCCTTCATGTTTATAGATTTATTTTTAAGCTCCAATCTCCTTTAAACAATCCCTCTTTTCTACTGGAGCATGTTGCTGTGCTGAACCTTGCTATTTTCAGCACTAAGGAACCCCCCACTCCCCCTTTGTTTCCAGAGATATTTACCAATGAAGTCACTGGCATTTTTTCTAATATGGCCACCCAATAGGCAGGCGCAATCAACGGTGTGGCAGCTTTCTATTGGCTTGAGATTTGGCAGCCATTTTGTTTCCCATGCAGGGAGATATCAACCTGATAAATTCACTGGCAAATATCTTGGGATCTGGGGGTCCCTGGAGCTGTAAACATCGCAGTACTGCTCCGGGGGGGGGCCCCAATACCCACCCAGTAAAGAAAAGTGGGAGGTAAAGAAAAACATTTTTTTTTTAAGACAGACAAGTAGGCAGGATTGAGACTTTAAACCTTGCAATGTAAGGGGAAGATGGCTTCAAAGCATGTTAAGTATGACCCAGTGTGTCTGCCCCCATCCCCACAGCAATCTGAGGGTTACGAGCCCGAGCAGTGTGAAACCCACCTTTCTGGGACCTTGTAGATCACTTGGGATAATCATACAACTGGATAGGATCCTGGTGTTTACAAATATGAATGCAGCCCTGATCTAGGTGTGTGACATTTAAGAGATTTCTTCCGCATAAAAGGATACACAAATACAGCGGCAAATCATTGTTGTCACACGAGAGACGGATGGCGTAACAACCAACGCTGGCACTGATGGGGTTTTTATTATACTGTACGTGCACAAAGGCCAGAGGTGCACGGCTGCCGTTCGTTTCTCAGTTTACAACTTAGACATGCGATTCGGTCTGAATTTGCGTGTCTGGACTTTGCATTTGTACTCGATTTGTTTTACATTTTGTTTGATGATCAATGTTTTGGCAGGAGATGTGGCGATCCACCACGCGGTTAGAAGCCCCACTTAGCACAGGGGCGGGCAACTCCAGTCCTCAGGAGCCCCCACAACAGGTCAGGTATTAAGGATATCCCTGCTTCAGCACAGGTGGCTCAATCAGTGGCTCAATCTATGACTGAGCCAGCTGTGCTGAAGTGGGAATATTCTTAATACCTGACCTGTTGGTGGCCCTTGACGAGTGGAATTGGCCACTCCTGGCTTAGCACAACATACCCAATCTAATTGGCTCCCTAAAACAAATACGCTAAAATATCGGTCTGCTACATTTTTTACTTCCCCCCTCCTCCCAATGTTCATCGAAACCACGTGACCGTGCCTCAGAGCTTTTAACCCACACGGCAACAAAGTAGCGCAAAACCGCTGCGACGCACTAAAAAAAAAAAAAGACATTCTTCAGGTTGCCGGTGCTATTTATAACTCCTCTTTCTGGCCATAGCGCAATGTTTTCCTGGTGACAGGCCGAGCTGCTGGGAGTGAAGCCCAGACAGACTATGGCCTGCCAGGGAACACAGCCCCTCCCATTGGAAAGACTTGCTTTGCCAGGGCTTGCATGCTGGGGCTGTCATGCTCGTGGACATAAAGCGAGGACTGTCACATTATGGTGAGAAAGTAGGATCCCAAAAGCTGCATGCAGGTCGTCTCACAATGAACAGGCACTTGCCACCAGAGCAGACTATGTAAACCCTAATGATATTATATTTTGTTGTGGGTGGGGGGGGGGGGGAGTTTGCACTGATATGCACAACTGATTTCAGTACATCGGACCAGTATTTTAAACATAGTTTTTTTTTTCCTTGTGACTGATAGTGGGGCCCAGATTAATCTCCGACATAAGGCTAAGCCTGTTGCATTGGAGATGTCTGTTACCTAATAAGCCAATCAAAGTAAGTAGAACGCTTACATTAACATAAATTGGAAAGGGGTTAAATTAAACATCTTATTCACGTTAGACATACTCTTATTGAATAAGTGGTTGATCTGCATAACCCTATTAACGTTTTAGTATCTGTAATTCACATAAAGGAACCATTCAACATAGTACAACTGTAAATGGCCAAAATATGATGGGTTAAAGGGAAGCCGGTCACTTCTGTAATGTATGGGTTTTAATAATAGGGCTTTGCTTAGGTTAGGAGGGGTAATACAGCGCAGCGCTCCCTGACGGACCCACGCTACCAGCTCAGCCACTTGCATGAGTCAGTTGTTCCAAACTTGGAACCACAGAGATTTAAAATACCTAAAAACAATAATCTGCAGATATTGAATTGTGAGACAAAATGTAAAAATGTCTGTGGTGTTGTACAGACATTACATCACATTCCTAATATATGATCAGCAGTCATTCAAAGATGCCATACGAGGACAGGAAGACTAGCAGGTCACCATCACATGCAGGCATCTTCATCTATATCAAACCTTTACCTGGGAATCAAAAAAAACAAAGGTCACATTTCCCCTGGTGAAAGAGTTGGTTCGGCAGTCAACGGATTCACGGTGTAATATCTGACCACAATCAAATGCTATAAAAAGATCACTGAAAGATGCCCTGCAACAGAGAGCAGCGGAACTTTTTAATTGTACCAAAAACCCTTATGTTGTCAGAGGCAGGAATTGGCATAATGCCCGCAGGTGGTATAAACCACATTCACAGGACACACACACACACACACACACACACACTAGAAATACAGCTAACAAGCAAGTAGATTAGAACCAACACACTCCTCTTTGTGAGGTTAATGTCGTACCAGTCACAGCAACGCTTCATTTAAATGTTTGAGCGGTAAGTTGCCCAATTATTTCTTGAGCCGTTCAATGTCCGGCCCCAACGCATGATTACGTTTATACGGTCACAGAATATGTATAGATCAACATTACTGCATAAACATTTCATGATTTTACACACTTCGGGGCTTATTCTATATCCTGCCAAAGCGGCGATCAGACCATTTTTGGCCACAATCACCTGTTGAAGTCATTGGAGAATGTTGGCCTAATAGAGCCCGATCAGACGTGTCGGGGGACATAGAATAAACCCATTATTCAGATGTCACTCTAATCCCATTAATAAAACAAACACTATCCTAAGGCCTTGAAACTAAGGCATGGTCAGCGCTTAGCTGCTGACCCACGCTGAACCGCGCTCACGCTTGTCAGTGAGCCCCTGCAGCCACAATGAGAGCGGCTTTAGCAGGGGCTCGCGCACGTTTCCGCAGGCGTGCGAAGGCGTAGCAGACAGAAAAATTGAAGTTTCAGCGCTGAGGGGAGCGGAGGGCCGGCCACGTGAGCGGTTCGCCCAATGAGGGCGAACCAGCTCCGTGAGGTCACTGGCCCGCCCATAGACACGCCCCCGAAGGGCGTGCGTAGTAAGGCCAGGGGAAGCACCCGCTTTCCCTCAGCCTCCGTGCACCTCTGCACAGCTGCAGTCTCTATGGGCTCAGCCTAAGGCTAAGGCCCCGCTCCCAGAGTCAGCGCTCCCGCACTGCAGACAGGCGGGGCGCTGACATACACAGACCGCGATATGCGGTCTGTAGGGAGCCGGAGCGGGAGGTGGGCGGGAGGTGGGAGGTTTGACAGGAAGGGGGGCGTGGCTTGAGCGGAGGGACCCGCTACTCTCCCCCCCCCTCCCTCCACGGACTCGGGCTGGAGCTGCTGAGGGTAAGTAAAACAAACACACACACACACTCATACAGGCATACACACACACACACACACACACACACACACACAGAGGCAGGCACTCAGGCACACACACAGACAGGCACTCACCTGCTTTCACTCCACACTCCTCCCCGCTCCCCGAAGCCTCTCCTCCTCCCGAAGCCTCCCCTCCCCATTGGCTCACAGCCACACAACGTAACGCGTCAACGCTAGGGAACACCATTTTCTTGTGTCCCATAGCGGCTGACGCGCCACAGCGTGTAGTGCTCTGTGCCGCCAGGGGGGACCGGGACCGGCTCGTGAGGATTCCCCTGCTGGTGGGGAACTCGCGACATGGCCGCCCGCGCCAACGAGCGCAGCGGGACCGAGGCCTAAGGCTACGATTATAGTAGGCACGCTACGGATCACATGGCGTTATGCGCGCCTGTCGCCCGAGCGATGGCTGCACTGAGGCCGGAGGCGATGGCGAGGCGTGGCAGACGCGTCACCAGGCTGGTTCTCCCTCATTGGCCGAACCGCGCACGCGACACAAAAAATAATAATTTGTCTTTTGGAAAATCTGCCGCGCGGTCGCTCAGTATCGAGCTCGCGCACACTACGGCCGACCCGTATCATCTGCTACACTTTGTTCACGCAACGCGCGAAATCGCACACGCCATCGCGCTCACTATAATCACAGCCTAACTAGGCAGTATAGATTGTTAATATTTGATGTTTCCCCCTGTAAGAGTGCTCTTTTCTTGTTTGTGTTGATGTGGCAGACTCCGCTTCCCTTGCAGCTTTGCTTCCTGTAATTCAAAGTGACATCACTAGGACATGTGACTAGCTGCATAGGAAGCAGACAGCCTGTCCGACCTGAGGTTGACTGGTCAGTAGAAATGGTAGAATCCTAAAAACGAGCAAATCCCAAAGAAGGTCAGTGAGAAATCCACGTACGCGGCAGGTCCGAATACTTCTACGGTCACAAATAACCCTGCATCTTTATTCCTGAGGAACGAAGGATATTGCCGCCATTATATGCCAAATCTTTATAAAACATGCATTGTGATTCACTAGTTGCACTATATAACAACAAAGGATTATTCTAATTGTTATTAAAAACGACATAACCCCAAAAGCCATGTATACATGAATTCAGACATCTTTCTATTCTTAATAAGGGGAATGTTGGAATTTGCATTATATTAGATGTATTTTCTTTCCACTAAAATCCCCCCTCTAGCCCTTTGACAAGAGTCCACTTTCTCAGAAGTATGTCCAGTATTTAGACGTTGCAGTGAGATATCTCTTACTGACACTTATTACTCACAGATGCTGAACACCACCAAATCCAGAAGGAGTCAAAAAAGTCCCCAAATTACATGCAGTGTGACCAATCATCGTAATATAAGGGAATCAGTGTAGAGTCTGATTCCCATTAGGGGCGCTGGGATCCACTTCGTTTGTTCTTGACACTTATTGCTGCAGCAGCCTCTCTGATTATACGCACTTACACGTTATTTGCACTTGAAGACTAATCTTGAGTGTTTCCCATTGTATTACTTAGATTGTAAGCTCTTCAGGCCAGGGACTCCCATGCAAATTGTCTCCACTAAGATCTGTAGCAGTCAACCTTGTATAGTCTTCCACACAGTCTATTTAATTTTGTACAGCGCCGAATCAGCATTGTGCATGAAAAACAGTCATCCCATGCAGCTTCCCATTGGCCATGTGACGCAGGACATGTAAACAGCATAGAGATACCGGTAGCATCTACGGAGGTATGTATCTGGGAAGCAGGGGGTCCTCATAGCGGAAATTAATGCAGTTCAGCTCTGGAGACTCCCTGCTTCAAAACTATCAAAATAAAACACAGAAAGTGTCGCCAGTTGTGCCGCTTTGAGGTAAATGTCAATATTTAGCAACATCATGAAGCTTCCCTTTCACGGTTTCCATGGCCTCTCCTTTAACAGGAGCGCCACCAGATACTTCTGCGATTCTACTTCTAAGCCACGCGATTGCGCATGGAGCGATCACGTCACGCGGCTGGTGCCCGGTTACAGGAAACCGATGTGGAAGGCGCTCAACTTCTGCTCGGGTCAGAACTGTCATCCCGATTATCCTCTAGAAAAGAGCATTGTCCCACGACATCTCTGGTACGTCGTAGTGGCGCCTCGGTGTGACTGCACCCGTGCTGTACACAAGGTACGTCAGAAGGGCAGTGAAAAGGTTAACAACGCAGACACGGGAAGGATCCCGATGCACATTGATGCTATCGGATGATGTTTCACTGGGGGTTTTTTTTTGCTTGCCTTCTTCTGGATCAAAATACTGTAGAGACCAATATCGGATAAAGTATCTATTTAACATAGGTTGAACTTGATGGAAATATGTCTTTTTTCATCTGTTCTGCAACTATGTGACATTAGCATCCATGTATATAGGTGTATATACATTGAACCTGGCATGTCAGAGATGGTCAAAATTGCAAGACAGACCACAACCTCAAAATGATGCACGTGAAACCTTAGAGCTGGGGTGACCAACTCCGTCCTCAACGGCCACCAACAGGTCATTGTTGACCGAGCCACCTGTGCTGAAGCAGGGATATCCTTAAAAGCTGACCTGTTGGTGGCCCTTGACGACGGGAGTTGGCCTCCTTCTGCCTTAGAGCTTCATGCTGGTAGAACTAAAAGCTGCCTGGGTTAGCAAACAATCTGAATTTATATTGACATGTGTTGCTATGGGAATTCAAGATTTGTTCCTCGCGAGCTGGCAAAGCTGGAGGTATGAAATTATTCCATCAAATCTGTTACAGATGCCCACACTGCTCAGCTGCGCCTGCCGAGCCCATTCTTCAGCATACGGATCCTGTTATTTCCCCGCTTCGGTGCACTACAGGAGTGAGAAGGTTTCAATCATGATGTCATTTCAAGCCATGGCTAATGAAAGCATGTGCCATACCTCCGCAGCAACGGAAAAACAAAGGGAACAATACGTTTGATAACGCAGCAATTGGAAATGCAGATGTAAACAGAACATCCAGTCGCAATCAAGCATTTAATAAAAATCGGCCAGGTTTGGAGGCATCTTAAAGTAGCAATCGTCTTCAAAATATATATTTTTTACCTGACCTGAAGCGGGGGGGCCTTTGGAGCTGAGCTGTGGTTTCACATTAATAGACAACTTTTCGTAGTTTCTGTACAAAAACTAAGGGGGAAAAAAACCTACAAAACATGGCTGCCAGATCACCAATATATTCTTTCCCGGTGTCAGTATCTGAAATCATTGGGGGGTGGGGGGGGGGTCCCAAAACATCGAGGGAGCAAGGATCAGTAGCAGGACGAACCCCTCAATTCAGGTATCTTGGGGGGGGGGGGGCAACAAAAACTATTTTTTAAACTGAAGACATAAAAAAAACCAAAAAAAAAAAACACACACACAATCACCCCGTCTTCCTATGTTTTAGCGCCTTATCACTCACCTGCCCCTTCCCCCATCTTCCTAGTTCATCACATGCAATCCATCGCTCAACCTGTCAAAGCCCCACGTCATAATGCTGCGAAACAGCTTCCCCCCGCTCCATTCAAATGCCGACTTCACCGCATACTAAGGCCTCGGCCAGGGTGGTGCTGAGTGGGCGGGCGCGCTCACGCTGGCCGCTCTGAAACACATTGAGGCAATGTGTGCGGCCAGCGTGAGGAGGCGCCTGCACATGCTCGGCGCTCAGATGCTTGCAGAGTAAGCAAATTTGATTTTGCCGCTCGCAAGCGCGTCGTCCAATGAGAGCGAACCAGCTCCGTGATGTCGTGGGAGATGAGCAGCTGATGCAGCTAGGGTAGCCCACGGGAAGGCTGGCCCACAATGTGCAGTGATGTGGCCCCTGGACTTTCTGCCCCTGGTCATTTCATACCAGATGCTAGAACAGTGTTTTTCAACATCAGCAAAGGATTCCCTGAAATTTCCAGGTCATTTGAAAACTATACCACATACAGAAGAATGTACAATGCATCTGATCTCAGACGCGCTATTAGAGAGGGTTGGGGTTCCTTACAATGCATCTGATCTCAGACGCGCTATTAGAGAGAGTTGGGGTTCCTTACAATGCATCTGATCTCAGACGCGCTATTAGAGAGAGTTGGGGTTCCGGAGTATAGCATAATTATAGGATTCCTAAAGGCTGCGATTATACCCAAAAACGCCCGTGGTGTCGCCTGTAGCGACACCACGCGTCGCAAAAATAAATTTTGAAAGCGCATCAACTGTCTCCCGCTTTGCAGTAGCGAGCGAGGAGACAGTTGAATTTGGTATAGCCACTTATCACTTGTGTATGAAGCTTTTTTTTTTTTTTGCGCTGCGTGGTGTCGCTACGGGCGGCACCGCGGGCGTTTTGGGGTATAATCGCAGCCTCACGGTTCAAAAACACTGTGCTAGAGCATCGAAGTGCTGTTTTTCAAACACATTCACTTGGAATTAAAGTGCATGTAAATATAGGTGGTACAGATGTTACCAATGCTTAAAATTATAATCATTTTTCACGTATCAAATAAAAATGACAATGAAGCATTTCTGCCCTTCCATGCCCTTTAATTATGTATTTAATATAACACCGTTTCATTTTCTCTTCCCGCCCCCTTTATAAAATGTTCTCGTGGAGCAGAGCATGGCTGAGAAGCCCACCTCAGTGGTGGCTGAACAGAAAGGGCATTTTAGCAGTTGTGTAAAACAGGAGACTACCGGCATAAATAAGCCCAGTGTTAAACTCCGACGCCGCCTGAAATTCCTCACTCCATTGGAAAATACTGTGCCCGGCATGTCTGTTACCAACGAGAGGTTTATAAATCGGGAGCCACACTCAGACCTCGTTATAAGCGGATCGCGCTATAACGGGGTTGAGCTGTATTATTTATTTTGTAAGCTTAAGTGAAGCAAAGGCTTCCCCAGGAGCTGTCTGTGGGGCATTGACACCGAATTCCAGACATTTTTTTTTTTTTTTTTTTTACACCAAAAAAAAAAAAAATACAAGTAAGACCATGGGGTAAACAAATAGAAAGTCACGTCATCCTCCCATGACGTTGCAACTTTCTATTGGCTGCCGGAGTGACCTGTATGGCTATGCCAAACTAGTGGTACTTTACAGGAACAAATCCTCCCTAAGTCTCCTGGTCAGAAAGCGTATCGCACAGCAGATGTTAATGCCAATTATTGACTATGGAGACATAGTATATGGCTCGGCACCTCAAACCCACCTTAGCAAACTTGACACCCTCTAAAATTCAATTTGTCATTTTGTTCTCCAATGCAACTACAACGCACATCACTGCGAAATGCTCAAAGAACTAGATTGGTCAACACTAGAGTCTAGGCGCAAAGTTCACCTTTCCTGTCTTCCCTTCAAATTCTTTATGGGCAAGCTACCCAGCTACCAGAACAAGCTCCTCACCCCTACCACATGCAGCACCTATCATCTGAGATCAGACTCCAAAAGACTGTTCATGGTCCCAAGGCTCAGCAAAGTATCCGGACGTTCCTCCTCCTTTTACCGTGCACCCCAAAACTGGAACAACGTATCGGAGACTCTCACATCCACCACCAGTTTAAGTTCTTTCAAATCTAGGCTGTCTCACATTTTAATCTGGTCTGTAACTGTTTCATACGCCCATAATATATATTTTCTTTAACTGTGCATGCAATGTCTTGTATATAATGTATACCCTGTTCACTTATGTAATTATTTGTAACCATGTATTATTTGTCTTAACTCTGTGCCCAGGACATACTTAAAAACGAGAGGTAACTCTCAAAGTATTACTTCCTGGTAAAATATTTTATAAATAAATAAATTTTGTGTGCTGAGCAAAACAGAAAACCGAACAATGCAATGCCAGCCCCTCGAGCAGCACAAGGGTTAATGGGTAACGGACATGGGAGGTGAGGGGGAACTAGAACAGTTTTTAATTCGCTGTCAGAGCGAGTAAACTATTGCTGCCCCCCTGGCAGTGCAAGGGTTACATTTTCAGCATGTCCATTATAAGGAAATGTTTGGGAGGGGTTTTTGTCAGCTTTACCCAACCTCTCGTGATACAGCTGCGGGCACAGCATGGTACGAGAAGGCAAAATGGCAGCCATCCTCTTCCCTGCCTTCCACCCACTTGCCATTATTTAGAAAGAAATGATAAAAGGTCACGATTAGATTTCAAAAAATAAAATCACTAAAACTACTGAGCCGCCACTGGATACGTCTTTTACCGGAGCCGCTGAAAATGAATAAAAAAGGTGTTCATTTTTCACAGGACACAAAGATCACTTCATGAGTGATCACTTCATCACTTCTTTCTAACGCAGCCAATTACCTAGAGAAGTTATTTTCCTTTCCCCTGATTTGTGGGAATGTCCCTCCAATGCAGATGCAGTCCTTGAGGGTTAACAGGCCAGGGTTTCAAGACTTTGCCAATTACCTTCATTACCCTAGCTCTAATTAACACTGTAACCCCCCTTTGGGATTACATGGCCTTGGAGGGTAACTCTGTAGGGAACACCAGCCCCACCAACAGGTTAGGTTTTAAGCATATCCCTGCTTCAGAACAGGTAGATCAGTGTGCTGAAGCAGGGATATCCTGAAAACCTGACCTGTTGGTGGCCCTTGAGGACTGGAGTACCCACCCCTGATGTAGGCCCACACAGAGTAATGCCCCTTTTTCCCATGACATGGTGTTGGGTGGCTATGCAGAATCATACCCCTGTCCAGTTCTTCCTAGGGATAGTGATGTTCTCCTCGGAGATATAGATATATATGATGGGGGAGAAGTTTCTTAAAAGGGAAGTCCCTGTATGAGTCACAGAGAAGGGACCGTGACCGTGTGTGTATGTACAGGAGGGCCCCGGGTATATGGTGGGTTCCGTTCCAGGGGCCCGCCGTATAGTGAAAATCGCCAGCAATTTTCAGGTGTTTGCATGCGCAAATCGGCATTTTTGCCTTTCTGCGCATGCGCGACCTACGGTCTGCGCGCACAAACTACGGTCTGCGCGCGCAAACTACGGTCTGCGCATGCGCGCCGGGCGCAACCGCCCATTCTGCGCATGCGCGATTTAAGATCCAAGATGGCGGCCCCCTTCTCGGTGCCGCCGTATCGGCGGATCGCCAAAAAGCGGGGTCCTGCTGTATTGCCAAAGGAGGAATACTTTTCACCTTTGGATCTTGGAGCGCCTGTCCTGTTTTCTTCTATCAGATGTGCTGCCTTGCTGACACCTGGACGGTCTGCACTTACTACCTGTATCTACACATATGCGAGTGCCTGGTTTCATGGAAAATATATGTATATTTTCCAGAAAACCTAAAAAAGGTAAAAGATCAATTTTCAAGCCAAGATATGAAGAAAAAAAAAATGTCAGAGAGGTTTGATATTTGGAGATATATATATATATATATATATATATTAAAAAAAAAATATATATATATATATATATATATATATATATATATATATATATATTAAAAAATATATATATATATATATATCTATCCAAATATCAAATCTCTCTGCTCATTTGCATGTCATTTCCCAGAATCCCTTGCTGCAGTGGAAGCACTGTGTGCTGGGTGATCATGGTGAAAGGCGGGGTTGCAGACCTGTCTAAGACATGCAAATGAGCATACAGTAATATTTACATATACACACACGGTATATATATATATATATATAGACGAGTCTACGACATAGGGTAAGGATCCCCCTTTATTGTTTTATAGTTAGGGACATCGTCCAGGGTGATGCTGAGCGGGCGCTCAAACTCACGCTGGCCACCCACATTGCAGCAATGTGTTTCATTGCGGCCAGCGTGAGCGAGCGCCCACGCATGCGTGGCGCTTACCTGCTTGGCGAGACAACCAAATTTGATTTGGCTGCTCGCTGATGCGTCACGTGAGCGGCTCGCCCAATGAGGGCGAAACAGCTCCGTGACATCATGGCCGCAACCCCCGACATGCCCCCTCGAGCGCGCAACAGGCTGTCCAGGGAACGCCCAGCGCATGACGTCACGGCGCACTATCGGCAGCGAGCGCTCTCCCACCATGGCCGCAGCCTTAGATAGCCTCCCTAGAAATGGCTCCACCCTACTCTCGTGATTCACACAGAGGAAGCCCATGCCTAGAAAGGGTTCCTCAAGCTGCTGCCCCGAGACATAGCTGGATCAGCCCAACTGGCGGGTTCATAGCCGACTCTCACCTAGAAGCCCAGGAGATGGTATTCAGTACCGAGATGGGAATACTGACAGCAGACAGAAGTACACTATTCTGTGACGTCACCCAGCGCTGCCGCCGAGCCAGTGATTATACCAGGCAGCCGGTGGAGAGGAGGCAAGGAGGCGTGGCCGTGAGCGGTTCGCCCTCATTGGCTGGAACCGCTCGCGTGACGCGTTCGTCGCCAGCCAAGAACAAATCTGTAGATCTCGCCAGGAGACAGCCGCCCTACAGCTCCATGCGGCGCGCACGCTGCAACAGGTATGTGCGCGCCGGTTTTTACGTTGTTTTTCAGGCGCGCTGCGTCGCTACACGCGGCGCCACGTGCGTTTTCCTGTGTAATCACGGCCTAGGGGTTCATTTGAATTGAGCCAACCACTTCCCCAATGCAGTAAGAGAGTCTTCACGTCCCATTAACGTACACTTCACAAATGTATTAAAAAGCTTTTTGATGGAGATCCGGCTCGCGCTGTCCCAAAGAAGTACGTTGCTGTACCCCGTGCTGCCGACCCCGCAGGGGAACTCCTTAGTCCCCTAAAACTGTGAGCTCCCTTAAAAAGGGGGCTCACAAAACAACAAAATGGCAGAAACAGCGCACGGAGTGACCAGTAATATACATTCATATAGGGTAAAAAGTCCAACCGAGACGTGCGGAGGTACACCGGGAGATCTGGAGATCACCGGGAGATCTGGAGATCACCGGGAGATCTGGAGATACGACCGGTATACACCCCTCTTGCCTATGGACGCTCCCGTCACGTATTTATTTATTGTATGCTGTAATAATTGTAGTCCCCAATGGGACTTTTTACCCAATATAAATGTATATTACTGGTTACGCGACCATTTCTGCCATTCTGATCACAATGTATTATGTGATGACGATGTGGGTCGGAAATACAGAACTAGGAGTTTTAATTCCCCCCCCCCCCCCAAAAAAGGTAAAAGATCCACTTTCAAGTGAAGATGTGAAAAAAAAATGGCAAAGAGATTTGATATTTGGAAATATGAGAAGTCTTGTATTACATTGCGCTGGGTTGGGAGGGGGGGGGGTGAATTCAGGAAGAAAAATATGCAAATTGTGAGGAAGGGAGAGAGGTGGGCAGTGTGTTTGCAACAAGATATACTGTACACTTAGACACTGTAATAATTAACTGTTTTTTGTTACCACATGGCTATTTCGCCGTTAAACATATTGAGCCAAGTGTATTTCTTGCTAAAACGGTTATTGCAGATAAAAATGACAAAGTCTGAGCACATTCACAAGTCTCAGACAGGTCTGCATGTGAATGTGCTGCTCACAAGTTGTGTTTTTATTTGCTGTACACAGTGCGGTGGAGGGTTCTGGTCACTTTTTTTACTCATCATAACTTGCTTTTGTGTCTGGTTGTAAGCGGTTATTGAAATGGATGTTTTATTTGCAATCACACTGGGAAAATAAGCATTATTAATATAAATGAACTATTTCTGTCTGGCATTAAAAAGGCATCATAGGTGCACTCCTAATTACGTCCAAGTCTGAAATATGTCTGTGTATAGCAGCAGAGTCCTCATGCTCACAGACAGCTCAGCTCATACCTCACAGGGACATTGCTGGGCGAGGCGTGGCCTTTTCCTGCCATTTCCCCAGCACAGAGCCAGCAAAGAGAGAGAGCGCAGAGCCGAGAGAGAGAGAGCGCGCAGAGCCGAGAGAGCGCAGAGCCGAGAGAGAGAGAGCGCAGAGCCGAGAGAGAGAGAGCGCAGAGCCGAGAGAGAGCGCAGAGCCGAGAGAGAGCGCAGAGCCGAGAGAGAGAGAGCGCAGAGCCGAGAGAGAGAGAGCGCAGAGCCGAGAGAGAGAGAGCAGAGCCGAGAGAGAGAGCAGAGCAGAGAGAGAGCAGAGCAGAGCGAGAGAGAGAGCCGAGAGAGGGAGAGAGCGCAGAGCCGAGAGAGAGAGAGAGCAGAGCCGAGAGAGAGCAGAGCAGAGCCGAGAGAGAGAGAGCAGAGCAGAGCCGAGAGAGAGCAGAGCAGAGCCGAGAGAGAGCAGAGCAGAGCCGAGAGAGAAGAGCCGAGAGAGCAGAGCAGAGCGAGCGAGCGCGCGAGAGAGAGAAGAGCCGGCAAAGAGAGAGAGAGCGCAGAGCCGGCAAAGAGAGAGAGAGAGAGAGAGAGCGC
Organism: Ascaphus truei; assembly: GCF_040206685.1. Taxonomy (NCBI): domain Eukaryota; kingdom Metazoa; phylum Chordata; class Amphibia; order Anura; family Ascaphidae; genus Ascaphus; species Ascaphus truei. The sequence goes on from NC_134486.1 coordinate 365,852,383, forward strand.
AGAGCCGGCAAAGAGAGAGAGAGAGAGAGAGAGAGAGAGAGAGAGAGAGAGAGAGAGAGAGAGAGAGAGCGCAGAGCCGGCAAAGAGAGAGAGAGCGCAGAGCCGGCAAAGAGAGAGCGCAGTGCCGGCAAAGAGAGAGAGAGAGCGCAGAGCCGGCAAAGAGAGAGAGAAAGAGAGAGAGAGAAAGAGAGAGAGAGAGAGAGAGAGAGAGAGAGCGCAGAGCCGGCAAAGAGAGAGAGAGAGAGAGAGAGAGAGAGAGAGAGAGAGAGAGAGAGAGAGAGAGAGAGAGAGAGAGAGAGAGAGAGAGAGAGAGCGCAGAGCCGGCAAAGAGAGAGAGAGAGAGAGAGAGAGAGAGAGAGAGCGCAGAGCCGGCAAAGAGAGAGAGAGAGAGAGCGCGCAGAGCCGGCAAAGAGAGAGAGAGAGAGCGCGCGCAGAGCCGGCAAATAGAGAGAGAGAGAGAGAGAGCGCAAAGCCGACAAAGAGAGAGCGCAGAGCCTGCAAAAAGAGAGAGAGAGAAAGCAGAGCCAGCAAAGAGAGAGAGCGCCGAGCCAGCAAAGAGAAAGAGAAAAAGAGAGAGAGAGAAAGAGCCAGCAAAGAGAGAGAGCGCAGATCGAGCAAAGAGAAAAGAGTCATCCCTCAAAATCAGTCCTATTTACCAACAACTTTCCTCTCTCCCTCCAGCACACGTATTTATTTTGTCTTTTTCACTCCAGATTGTATTCTTCATTGTGAAATCTAAGGCCTTGGACATGCTTACCGCTGGCGCGCTGAGGCTCAGGGAAAGCGGGTGCTTTCCCTGGCCGTGCGGTTGCTTGTCCTGCTCGCCGTAAGGGGGCGGGCCGGGGGCGGGCACGTCACTGGCCGGGGGCGGGCCAGTGACGTCACGGAGCTGGTTCGCCCTCATTGGGCGAACCGCTCACGTGACCGGCCTGTTGCGCCGGCAAGCGGGGGAATTTTAAATTCCCCTAAGACCTGCGCTTCTGCAAGCGCGCGGAAGCGCAGGTGAGCCCCTACTAAAGCCGCTCTAGTTGCGGCTGTAGGGGCTCAGTGCTGAGTGGGAGTGCGCGTTAGCGCGCTTCCGCCAGCAAGCAGGCAACATGGCTGAGGCCTTAGGCTGCACTTATAGTGCCCGCGATGGCGACGCCGCTCCAAAACAAAACAATTGACTCCGTCACGAGCGCTTATAGTAAGGGCGACGGAGCGACCAAAAATTTGGAAGCCGGGTAAATTTGATTTTTCAGAGACTGTCGCCACATGTGACTGTCTCTGAACCAATCAATGACCGGCAAAGTATTTTGGACTACTGATGAAATACAGATGTGACATATTTGTTACTTTGTGGGGTTTTTTCTTAATATTAAATAGATTGCTAATAAAAAAAAAATTTAATTCTCTATTAAAAAAAAACAAAAAAAAACAATGCAGTTCCTTTTAATCCCATGGCTGTACTGTACTGTACTGTACTGTACTGTACTGTACTGTACTGTACTGTACTGTACTGTACTATACTATACTATACTATACTATACTATACTATACTGTACTGTACTGTACTATACAGTACTATACTATACTATACTATACTATACTATACAGTACTATACAGTACTATACAGTACTATACAATACTATACTATACTATACTGTACTATACTATACTATACTATACAGTACTATACTATACTATACTGTACTATACTATACTATACTATACTATACTATACAGTACTATACTATACTATACTATACAGTACTATACTATACTATACTATACTATACTATACTATACTATACTATACTATACAGTACTATACAGTACTATACTATACTATACTATACAGTACTATACTATACTATACTATACAGTACTATACTATACTATACTATACAGTACTATACTATACTATACTATACAGTACTATACTATACTATACTATACAGTACTATACTATACTATACTGTACTATACTATACTATACTATACTATACTATACTATACTATACTATACTTATTCTTGTGCTGTGCACAGTTAACCTTGAGGTTATGTGCAAAGATATTGTACACTTTGCCATTGGTTTCATTATTTTAGAAAGGGCTATAAAAGGTAATACAGTTTATTGCAAGTGAAATATTTGTTTGTAATTGGACCTGGAGTTACATCGGTGCAGTCCAGGTTGGTAACATAAATTGCAATAGAGAAAGCACCCAATTAACAACACTAATACTAGACAAATCTAATACTAGATGCAACAATACTTTAACAGCTGTGACGCTTTTGCCTTTAAAGCTACAGACCAAGCAATATCCTACGTGTGTTTTTTTAAATAAATCGGTTCTGTACTATGAGAAAATAAATGCAGCATTTTTTTAAACAACTCTGAATGATATTTTACATGTATTAAAATGTAACGCATTTTTTGTTTCTATAGCAAGCATTTACAAAGTCACATCCCCTTCCTCTTCTGAAACAGGCTCTGACACCCCCCTTTTTGAGCCCTGGCCTCTCTCTAGCAGTGCACCATTTGTTTCTAGTGACTGCCTGGTCACATGATCTTCCCCACAGAACTTTGCATCTTTGGTCCTCTTCTGCTGCAGACAGACATTTAGTGAATCTTCACCAATCGATCGGCAACTTAGCTAATTACTTATCATTGTGTGTGTTGTATTGATGCTCATATTAAAAGGGGTGGGGAATAAAATGCACAGGGAGATAAAGTGACTTGCCCAAGGTCACAAGGAGCCGACACCGGGAATTGAACCAGTTCCCCCTGCTTCAAACTCAGTGCCAGTCTGTGTCTTTACTCACTGAGCCACTCCTTCTCCCTTGGTCCTCAAAGACCCAGATCCACAAAAGGGTGCTCACACCTTTATTCCCTTTGAAATGAATGGCAGTAAAGACTTAGCACCCGTTTGTGGATCTGGGCCAAAGGGTGCTGTGGGCTGACCGGGGATTTTAAAAGCAGTTAATAGAGAATGTTAATCACGTATAAAAGAGCTCACAAAACATGAAATTACTAAATGATTTCACACTGTGTTATGTTATGAGGATGAAAGAGGGGAATTAAAGGGAATTTGACCAGTTAAAATAAAAAGGGTGGATTTAGAAGTTCTAAAGAAATTATATACGAGTCTGTCTGGGTTTCTCCCTAATGGGAGTGCTGGGGATATTAATGAACACTTCCTGTGCTGGATGTAGGTAGCACTGCCATGGAGATTTCATGGGTATGGAAAGCTGGTGCATATATTTGTAGGGAACCCAACTAACTGCCAGATCTGCCCTCCTGGAAATAAACAGTTTCAACTATATTTATACAGATTGTACACTTACTGCTGCTTTGTTGTAATGAAGGAGGAGAAAACTCTGCATAGCAAAGCCAAACCTGCCACCTTGCAGACACACGTAGCCCAACACCTTCCTACTGTCTCCAAGTTCTCCCTATTTACCACTTAGATTGTATGCTCTTCTGGCAGGGACTCCCTTTCCTAATGTTTACCCATTCTGTATTACGTCAGGTTATCTTGTTGCATTTATTAGGCTAAGGCCCCGCTCCCTCAGGTAGCGCGCCCGCACTGCAGACAGGCGGCGCGCTGACAGGCAATTGACCGCGATATGCGGTCTGTAGGGAGCGGGAGGCGTGGTAACACTTCGTGAAGATCGTGGTGCCATCCACCCCCCCACACAACACATACACACATACACACACACTCACACACTTTTCCCCTGCAGCTTCTTCCCTGCTCCCCTCCCAAGGCGCCTCCCATCTAGCTCCTTCCCTCCCCTCATTGGCTGACTGTCACGCCACGTGACGCGTCAGAGCTGCAAATCACTAGGAGCTTGCAGCATCGGCCGGCTGACGCGTCACAGCACGCAACCAGCCAAGTAGTAAGGAGCCAGCGGGGACCTCCACACTACAGGAAAGGGCCTTGTGGTCTGCGGCCGCACGGGCCGTCGGAAGCAGCAGGACCCAGGCCTTACTGGTGTGAGGCGCTATGTACAGTACGTGGATGAATCAAGATTTAGCACCCAACTAACTCCTGTTTTATCAGTGTGAGAATGATCCATTTGTTGGTGTGTTCGCAATGTTGGCTAAAAAGAGTCAGATCTGATGAAAGACGACTCTGGGACCTGAAGTTGCTGTAGGTGGCAGGCGTGGCACTGCCAGTTTCACCTTTCCCTGACCACGCTTTCCTTTAATTCAGGGGTGGCCTATCAGTGGTCCGTGGGCCAAACAGCATTTGGAATGGCCGTTGCAATTTGGGTCCAACTTCTGCATCCTCCCATGGGGACACAGCTCCCCTCCGCCAAGGGACCAGAGGCATCTCCCCATCCCTAAATTAAAACTTTTAGATGGACAATGGGGGATGGGGATAGAGTCTCCCCAAAAATATGTTCCTATTTATTGGCACGCCAGGCGAAAAGAAGGCTGCCCCCTTGAAACAAAACTTTGCCTGCCCCCCACACCCTCCCTCCCCGAGATATTTACCAGAGGAGTTACTAAGTGTCAGACCCCATGACGTAGTAGCTATGTCCTGGGGCGCTCAAAGGGTTAAACCCTTCACAGACAAGAGGAACACATTAGGTGAAAAACAAACCCCAAAACTGCTACAATGGAAAGTTTCCTGTTACTAGCTGGAAAACAAGGTTAGAGGGCAGCAAGCATGGGCACCACACAGGACGGCATGTGTACACCCAGTCACAGAACAATGCACTCAAGGGGTTAAGTGGAGCTATGAAATGTATTTTGTGGGAGCAGAGATATCTTTATGGGCCTGATGTCGAGTGGTGACGAGTAGTGCTGGTACAAAAGTTTATTGTTGAAAGTCACTGTGAAACTCCAGGGTTTTACATGGGCCTCCAATTGTTTCAGAAGCCATACTCCTTGCAAATAATAGTGGAACAAAAACAAATTCACTTTAGATCATCATTAACTAGGCACAAAGCTTGTATTCAAATATACGAGTGTGTCTGCTTCATAGAACATACATACGCAAAAGATATTTGATGCCAATCTCAAGGACACCTGCTCTGAGTTGAAAAGCATTAGTGAGCCATCATACATGGGAGTGGATATAAATAAGTCAGCAGCTGCCATCTTTAAAATGGACCAATGGATAACATTTCACGCCCCCATATTTGTTACTGCTAAAGTTTACATCCTAAAAACATGGCAATGTAAACACATATGATGCAGAACAGTAGAATGGTAACGATCATATTTCTCCATACCGGTTAACCAACTCCTGAACAACAATGTGATAATGATGATCCAGTGCGGGTTTAGTATTCCTATCTGCAGGTGTGTTAGCAACTTTGGAGTATAAATAGGCCTGGCTCTCCATCACAAAGCTGGCGAGGAGTTAGTTGGCAGCTAAGACTTTCTGCTTGTTGCCTGCAACTAAAAAGCAAGAAGGGTTTAGGCTGTCACTGGCAGACAAGAGATTATTAGAAAACAATTGAAAATAAAAGGGACATCCACTTGCAGGGAGGGAGGAAAAACTAATTTCTGTCTTAGAAAGGACCGGATAGGCACAGCAGCTGCTGATGTGACTGTAACTAGTGTCATCTCTGGCGTTGGAGGAAGAACAGGAAGAGCATGGGAAACCGTATCATTGCTGTTCTGTGCAGTCTGGAGGCGAAGGGAAGTTGGCTCATGGCTTTCCCACAGATAATCTTGGCAGGCAGTAGATTTAACTCTTATGGGACCCGCAACACATTGCCTTACCAAGAGCCTCTGCTAAGGAAACGCAAATGCTCTATGTTAACTTGTCATCTAACAGTTTATTGACCAAGCCATGTACATGGATGGATGTACAGAGGGTCCCCTCAGGGCTCGGCCGATAAACCCCATATTCACATAACATCCAGTGGCAAAAGAGAGAATTTCTTACCCCCAAAACCCAGAGGAATAAGGAAACTTTCTGGCACTGGAACGCAGGTCTGATTTACTGCCTTAGGCTGCGGCCATTGTGTGCGCGCTCGAGAGCGCTAGTCGGCACGCACGCCTGTCACCTCAGCGATCTGTGGATTCTGTCCACTCACACGGCGGGGAGGCGTGGCCGTGACTCCACCAGGTTGGTTCGTCCTCAATGGTGGAAACGCTCACGTGACGCAGCCGTCACGAAAAAAAATCACTTTTTTTTTTGTTTGCTCAAAATCCTGCCGTGCGCATGTCACATAGCATGACCGGACTGGTGCAATCACATGAATTTGTAAGTGCCGCGCGCGGTCGCGTGCACTATGTCCGTAGTGTTATATAGGAGAGGATGCTGCAGAGAAATATCGATAGAACACACACACGAGAATAATGCATATATGGAGAAGGGAGAGATGATTGATTCACTGCATCATCACCTCTGCCTGGATAGCAAAGGATATAGAGAAAAGAGAGGAACAAACCTCCACCACTGATGCTCCAAAAACGGCCAGGGAAAAAAGGATCTTCTGAAATAAATTCAAATCTTGAACTGCGAATGTCCAGGCTATATTAAATAAATATGCAGGTAGACGCCCAATGTGTATCTGGACTCACCCTCAGGACAGGGAGTGCTATCAGGCGGTTTGAAGAGAAAGAGATGCCGGTGAACACACCGTTAAGTGTGTCCTGCGGCAAATTCAAAAACTCCTCCACCGCTGCCCCCACTTATGCTCTGGCGTCCCACACAATGATAAGGGGACTTGTCTGGCAAGTACTCACAATCTGGATACCATGTCACTGTCTATTTGTATGCCGTGAATATGTAGCCGAAGACAGAAAGCAGGATAGTATAGTAAAGGATGCACAGGTTTTTGTTGTCTCAACACAAAAGAATAAGGATTTTAACTATTTCGCTACCAGATGGCCAGCAACAAATTGCGTAGCAATATAATAAAAATGCAGAGCAATACGTTGCTGCCTCCTCCAGCAGCGAAAGGGTTGGCGTATTCACTTCTCTTTGGCAAAAACACTTGCTCACCCATCCACAAACCTCCTCCCCCACTTCATATATTGTATGGAAGATACTTTGATCCTAGGTGACACTTTCCGGAATCAGCAGGGTGGGTGAAGAGAAACCTGCGAAGCCTCATTGGAGCAAACTTAAAATACGAATGAGGACCCCAAAAAATAAAAAATAAAAGAAGGTGAATTTATTTCACTTACATGTCTAGGGATCTAACCTAATGCGTGCCCACAAGCACTTTTCTGTAAGCATCACTGACTAACAAGAAGGTGTGTCATTGTTAGGATCCGGCTATTATAGGCAGGCTCACCCTTTCAGACATAAATATGGTAATAAGCAATCTTAACGGGAAGGACACAGCCTTTGATGACTGAACCTGTTACAAAACTCACGGACACCTCTCCTTGTAACATTGTACAAGGAGATCACTGCCTAATGTTTGTATCATCCCAACAGAGGTAGTAGAGACTGACCTAGTAAGGGAATTCACAAATACCAAAGAAAGCCCAGAATCACAGGGAATCTGAGTTTTTACAGCACATAGAAGGGCAGGAGGACGAAGTTCACATTTGGTGTTTCTGTGTGTCAGTGACACAATTACCACAAGTTATATTTTAGGATCTTGGAGGCAGGGATTCATTGTACTTGAAAATGTATGTACAGCTCTGCACTATTAGAATATATATAAAAATAAAATAATTGTATGCGTATTACCACTTTGTACATCACTTAACCTTTATGCTTTAGTCTTATCACCTATACCATAGATTATCCCCCTTCTAAAAGTTAAAGGGTTGTTTAACTCTACATAAAGTAGGCCTCAAAGCCTTAATGAAGCACTGTCTTGACAAGTCTACATCCTATTTTCTCCTCTCGTGCTTTGTATACATCATTAATACAAACACTGGCCCAGTGACACAGAAAGCCATCACCGACTTCTGCAAACTTCAAGAACACCTCAGTGTCTAACTTTTTTCGTTAGAAAAAAAGACCCCCTCCCCCCAGTACGCTACTGACCCTTTGGTAACCCTTACTCCAGAACTGCTTGATTAAACTTATTTAAGCCCCTGCACCTTGACAGATCTGACACAGTTGCCAGGGTTGCCATTATGGATACTAAATCAAAGCACCCATTTCATTTGCTCAAGAAACGTCTTGCTATACCAGACTTACTCTATACACCAGGGATGGACAACTCCAATCCTCAAAAGGCCACCAACAGGTCGGGTTTTCAGGATATCCCTGCTTCAGCACAGGCAGCTCAATCAGTTTTCGACTAAGCCGCTTGTGCTGAAGCAGGGATATACCTAAAACCTGCCCTGTTGGCGGCCCCTGAGGAATGGCGTTGCTCACCCCTGCTATACACCCCGATTGGCTCCAGTGCTCCCCGCCTGTAATGATGTGTGCGAGGCACCCCCTTATCACACAGGAGATACAGCTGTAACCAGCTTTTTTTTACCAACTGGTAATGCCGAATATCGCGTTGGGCCCGGCTCACTCTGGCTGCTACGCGACGCGCTCGCGCACGCTCGTCACTCTTTAATGTTTGCCGATGGGAGTTTTCAAACGACTCCCAGCGGCGAAGTACAGCACTGACGCTGCTGCACTTGAGGGAGACAACTGAAGTTGTAATTTCAAGCGGCAGCAGCGTCACGTGTACGTCGCCAGCCAATGAAATCACAAACACTTTGTTTCTTTTTTTCATGGAGGAGGATATGGAAGTCCCGCCTCCCGGTCGCGTCCTTCAGTCTGCTGGGGATGCGCACACATCGCCCAGCAGAGGCGCGCGGACGCACGCACCGCCGCCGCATCGCGAGGTAGGCAGAGTGAGCTCGGCCTTCTAATGCAAAGAACAAGAGTTTCCATAGGATTCAATGGCAGTGATAACGCAGAATATCTCGCCACAATGCCCCAACAGGAGCAACACGCGTTGCTACATCTGTAGGTGCCACTGACCTTACTAATGTGAAAGTAGCAGCCAGGCCGTCACTTACCAGTAAGCTCTCCACATTGATAGGGGAACGCGGGTTTCTTAGGATGGTCTCCAGCTTCTGCTGCCGGTCGGTCATGCAATGCCCCGGGGAGGTGGACATCTTTAAAGCGGGGAAGCCCCCTCCTCCTTTGCAGTGTCCAAGTTGATAAAGAACCTTTTCTTCTATTTTTTTTTCTGTGAGTCCCACCAGGGGCAGAAGGAATTACTTTTACCCCCAGTATGAAGGGGGAACAGGAGCAATAGGGCTTTCTGATCTAAAACCCATGGGACCCCCACCCCCCTCCTTCTTATAAAATGCAACCAATAAAATCTTCTTGTGCATGGGATAACTTACTGTATAGTGGGTATGTCCTTAATATATAAATAAATACACCCAAACAGGGGCTCTACTTAATGTATGTATATGCACACAGAAGATATTTAGTTTATATAGAGACAGGGGATCTCAAATATTCAAAGCAAGTATATCCCTTTGTGTATTTCTGTAGCCAGAAAATTCCCATATATACACACATATATCGCCAGAAGTTTTCTCCAAAATATATCTAACTATACCAATAGATAAGACTTCCCTTATTGTAAATCCACAAAGAGGGGATCCCCCTTACTGTAAAAATAGACAGGATCCCCCCTACTCCAAGTATGTCTAGAGTAGATCCCTATCCCTTCAAAGTAAGGATAGTGAGAGGTGGCTCCCTATAGGCATGTTATGTCCTGAGTAGATCCCAGCACCCCTTCAATGTACAGGTCCAGAGTAGATCCCTGCCCCCTTCAATTTACAGGTCCAGAGTAGATCCCTGCCCCCTTCAATGTACAGGTCCAGAGTAGATCCCTGCCCCCTTCAATGTACAGGTCCAGAGTAGATCCCTTCGGTGTTGTATGTCCGGAAAGAGGACCCCCTTCACCATTCAACTTATATATCCAGAGGCGATCCACTCCATGTGACACATCCCCAGCGTCCAGATCCGGAGGGTGGATCCCGCCACCCAGCGCACAGATCCAGGTGATTTAGCCCCACACGGAGGAGGTGGCCCCCGCTCTCAGCGCGGCGCACAGGTCCCGGGCTGCAGCGTGCACAGGGGGAGGGGTCCCGGGGCTGTGGGGAGGCCCGGAGCTGCTGCTGCTGCTGCTGGCGCCGCTCACACCCTCCTCTGCTGGGAAGCCAGTGGGGGCTGCCTCTCCCCTCCCACCACCGTCTGCAAAAACAAGCAATCCCCCCCTATTATGTGTCCACTTCTTTTGCTTCCTCACTGTCCCTTCTCCTTCCTCCTCCTCTCCCAGTGATAGAGGCGCTTCTTCTGCCCCCTCCTCTTCCTCCAGGGGCTGGATCTGCTTGTGCTTCCCTCCCACTGCCTCTGTGCACACTCTGCACTCACTTGGCCCTCTCTGTAATTGTTATGATCCCTCTTTCTTTCTTTCTTTTTTTTTTTTTTTTGTGTCACTCTTCTTTACTTGTCTTCGCCTGGGGCAGTGATGTGCTGCTGCCTCCCTGTCCTCCTCTGGGCTGTGACAGAGCCGGCCTCCTTTACCCACAGACCCTCCTCTTCCTGCATCACACATCTCTCTCTCACACACACACACCCATGGAGGGAGAGCATAGCTTTGCAATCACTCATTCTCTAACTTTACCCAGTGAGATCTCCAGCAGGGGACTTCATTCCCAGGCACAGAACACCAGAGCCATCTGCACTGCAACATGGTGTAATCATCAACCCCAACAAGCAGTCACTGCTAGTCCCTTGTAGGAAAGCCCCAAATAAAGTCATGTTTGCACTCGTTGTATTGCTTGTAGTGCCTTCAGTGTGTAAAGTTACCCAACTAGTTAATTAACCCATATCTGCCACAACCACCAATATACTGTAGCAATGTCAGCATCTCAGACACTAGGCACAGTTGCCAATCTCAAATAACTTATTTTAACACCTTATATGTGTATAGTGGCCTCATTAATGTCAGTTAACCCCTCCAGGTGATGAACCACACTGCAGGCATCTGGGTTGCCAAATAGAATGGTCTTAATAGTCTGTGAAGCTGCTTCCCTGATCCAGAGAAACGTTTAGGTCTTTTCATTCGAATAAAGTTCCCTTCTCCGCCATGGAAGCAGATTCACAGCTTACCAACTAACAAGGGCCCAAAAAAATCTGTTCTAAACTCCATACATGTGTATAGTCTGCACTGATCGATATCCATACATGTGTATAGTCTGCACTGATCGATATCCCTACATGTGTATAGTCTGCACTGATCGATATCCATACATGTGTATAGTCTGCACTGATCGATATCCCTACATGTGTATAGTCTGCACTGATCATATCCCTACATGTGTATAGTCTGCACTGATCGATATCCCTACATGTGTATAGTCTGCACTGATCGATATCCCTACATGTGTGTAGTCTGCACTGATCGATATCCCTACATGTGTATAGTCTGCACTGATCGATATCCCTACATGTGTATAGTCTGCACTGATCGATATCCATACATGTGTATAGTCTGCACTGATCAATATTTGTGCATTTTAGTTTTTTTTTTTTACTTTCTCCTGATGCTTTCTTTAGGAGATATGTATTTCAAATATTAAGTGTCCGGTAGGCTAAAATGGACGTCTATACTTAGCTCTGTGATGTACAAAGGTTACAATGGTAAGACTAGAAGCTAGAGATAAAGAAAATCACGATGGTTAAAGCTTAAACATTATGAGTTAAACTTATACAGGCTTGGGGGGGGGGAAGGAGGGTTGTTACTTTAAATCATAACTTCTAGCACATTACAAGTATATAGTGTCCTCCATTCTGCCAGTTTTCCTCTTTATAATTTAGGCCTGCAATGGATTGCAAACCATTTAGGTCGTAAGGCCACTTAGCAAACTCAAATGGGAATAATAATAATATGTTATTGTATAGCGCTGCTAGTTTTACATAGCGCTTTATAGAGACATTTTGCAGACACAGGTCCCTGCCCCGTGGAGCTTATAATCTATGTTTTTGGTGCCTGAGGCACAGGGAGATAAGTGACTTGCCCAAGGTCACAAGAAGCCGACACTGGGAGTTGAACCAGGCTCCCCTGCTTCAAACTCAGTGCCAGTCAATGTCTTTACTCACTGAGCCACTCCTTCTCCCATTAATTAATTAATTATTAATTAAACAGATAGTACTGTGATCGGCAATATCGCACAGGAACTGCAATTGACTTTACTCCCTATTTATACAATATTTGCACTTTGGAAGTTTAATGCGATTTCACTTGTTTTTCTCAACTCAATTATAATGTTCAGAGCGCAATGTTCTAATTTCTGTGTCCAGTTCCTATTGGCTGCAGCCACAAATATTACAAACTGCCCCCTGAAAGTGTCAATACTAATAAATTTTCATAAAAACGTATAACAAGGGGACATTTAGTGGGTCAAGTTTGTTTGAAACAACTTACCAATGTCATTGGCTTAATTAGAAAGATCCAATCACCCTTAATATAACTGTCCTGTTAAACAATCTGGATCACTGCTTGTTTGGATCACTGGATTTAAGCATATCAGCAACTTATGTCTGCTTAACTAATGCTGGCACCTTAATTAGTTTGCAAGCAAAGGAACTCAGCTAAATAATTTGATGACTGACAAACAGTCACATGACCAAAAGACATTAGTTAAAACCCGATCCAAAGCATTTGTTTACCATGGAAATTTTAAAATTTTAACAACAAAAAATATTTGGACTTAACTGATATTTTTTAATAAAAAGTTGTCAATCAGCTACATTGAACCTATTAAACACTGCCCCTAGTTTACTTTCCCTGGAGAGGAATTGCCCTTTAATAGACATCACATTGTACACATCATACAGATATTAATAGACTTCACATCATTCTAGTATAAATCAATGTATAGTGATGTGTTCCATAATAATCAAACAGAATATCCTTAAAGAAGTACATCCTCACATGACCCCATCAGCCTGACACCCTCCAGAGCACGGCCTCTAGTTCAAGCACTTCGCCTTCTTTTGAAATATGCTTCCCCCTTGTGCTTTGTTGAAACCGTTTGTGTATTTGAAAATATGATTGTACTTCAATCTGATGTCATGCCCCATTACAACTCACTGTGTATTCCCGAGTCTATATTTACCTACAACCATTCTGGGCCATATTTACTAGGAAGTGATACCCCATAAGACGTCTTCTGTCCTGGAATAAAACTTACAGCCCATTCACTTTAATAAGCAGCACAGAGCCATAAGACATAAGTCGTGCTGGAAGGTGACTTGTGGAGTAGCACAAATGAGTAAATATGGCCTTTTTCCTCGTATGTAGACTTAATTATCAGGTGAAACTACCTTGAATTACTTGCAAGCAATTTAATAAGACCTTAGAACTTGCTGGGTATTTCACCTATTGAAGTCTGTGGGGCATTGGTCTGCTAAGGATTTGCATATAGTAAATAGATGAATATAGTCAATGAATGGCCGTTGTATGTAGTTCTTATCATGCCTGAATACCTCTAAAGATAAAAAATCATTAACAGCCTTCAAATTTCCTTTCCCCTGTGTCTGCGCCTGGCTAGCTATAAAACTGCTTTGTCAAAGTCTGTGTTTTTTTATTCTTTCAAAGGGCAGCACTAGGTCATATTATTTGTCTGCAATGTTTGCTAGAAGTATTTGCTTTCCCTGGGCATACAATAAAATGGCAATAGTTGCCTAGTCAATATTTAATTTACCGTCAGTGCTGGATGCGGCTTCAACACAACATGCCTCACTGAAAGTGTTAAGATAATTGATTGGTAATTAAGTTAAATCAACAGTGCCACCCATTTGCACTATCTTATATCATTGACCAGGTAGGTGTTCCTGTCAAAGGCATTGAGAAAAGCACTACCTGAATTTTCAGTCCAATCCAAAATTATAATCACAATCTTTTATAAATACATGGTGCATCCATATCTTGAACTGTGTACAGTTGTAGTCATCTCAACTAAAAGAAAAGGGGGGGGTAACAAAAATGATAAAGGTATGGAATTTGGAAATGTATCCCATGAGAGAAAGTGAATAATGGACTGCTATTTACTGGTTCTTTAATTAAGGCCAACCAGCCAAATCCTAGTGTAGCATTAATAAAGAAAATAACAACCCGGGATCTGGAAGTTGTGACTGCACATTGTATGAATTGTTCTAAAAGAGGATTAGGCCCGGGCCATAGAAGGGTGAGGAGATCCGAGCCGCGCTGACAATGAGGCTCGCCTGCTGAAATCTGGGCGATTTCATGCCCATACAGGCGAGCCAGCGGGTGTGATCGGAGCCGGGGGGAGGTGGTTGGAGGCGGGGCAGTGACGTCGCTAAGCCAATCGCCCGCGACGCACTGACGTCAACATCACGGCGCCGACATCACGGCGCAGTGACGTTGACACTGCTGTGCTGTGATTGGAGGTTTTCAGCCGACAGCGCGCTGAAAAACAGCTTGGCGCTCGGCTGAAAACTCCAACTCGTCAGCACGCCTGCGGACGCTCGCGTGAGCCCCCTCTCAAGGCATCCTCATTGAGGATGCAGGGGCTCAGCACTGAGCGTCCGCACGCCTCAGCACGGCCTGTCCTTCTATGGACTCGGCCTTAGGCATAATCATGGAAGGGTTCATACTCATGGAAGGGTTCATACTCATGGAAGGGTTCATACTCATGGAAAGGTTCATTCTCATGGAAAGGTTCATTCTCATGGAAGGTTTCATACTCATGGAAGGGTTCATACTCAAGGAAGGGTTCATTCTCATGGAAGGGTTCATACTCATGGAAGGGTTCATTCTCATGGAAGGGTTCATACTCATGGAAGGGTTCATACTCAAGGAAGGGTTCATTCTCATGGAAGGGTTCATTCTCATGGAAGGGTTCATACTCATGGAAGGGTTCATACTCATGGAAGGGTTCATACTCAAGGAAGGGTTCATTCTCATGGAAGGGTTCATTCTCATGGAAGGTTTCATACTCATGGAAGGGTTCATTCTCATGGAAGGGTTCATACTCATGGAAGGGTTCATACTCATGGAAGGGTTCATTCTCATGGAAGGGTTCATACTCATGGAAGGGTTCATTCTCATGGAAGGGTTCATTCTCATGGAAGGGTTCATACTCATGGAAGGGTTCATACTCATGGAAGGGTTCATACTCATGGAAGGGTTAATTCTCATGGAAGGGTTAATTCTCATGGAAGGGTTCATTCTCATGGAAGGGTTCATACTCATGGAAGGGTTCATACTCATGGAAGGGTTCATTCTCATGGAAGGGTTCATACTCATGGAAGGGTTCATTCTCATGGAAGGGTTCATTCTCATGGAAGTGTTCATACACATCGAAGGGTTCATACTCATGGAAGGGTTCATACTCATGGAAGGATTCATACTCATGGAAGGGTTCATACTCATGGAAGGGTTCATTCTCATGGAAGGGTTCATTCTCATGGAAGGGTTCATACTCATGGAAGGGTTCATACTCATGGAAGGGTTCATACTCATGGAAGGGTTCATTCTCATGGAAGGGTTCATTCTCATGGAAGGGTTCATTCTCATGGAAGGGTTCATACTCATGGAAGGGTTCATACTCATGGAAGGGTTCATACTCATGGAAGGGTTCATACTCATGGAAGGGTTAATACTCATGGAAGGGTTCATTCTCATGGAAGGGTTCATACTCAAGGAAGGGTTCATACTCATGAAAGGGTTCATACTCATGGAAGGGTTCATTCTCATGGAAGGGTTCATACTCATGGAAGGGTTCATACTCAAGGAAGGGTTCATTCTCACGGAAGGGTTCATTCTCACGGAAGGGTTCATACTCATGGAAGGGTTCATACTCAAGGAAGGGTTCATTCTCATGGAAGGGTTCATTCTCATGGAAGGTTTCATACTCATGGAAGGGTTCATTCTCATGGAAGGGTTCATACTCATGGAAGGGTTCATACTCATGGAAGGGTTCATTCTCATGGAAGGGTTCATACTCATGGAAGGGTTCATTCTCATGGAAGGGTTCATACTCATGGAAGGGTTCATACTCATGGAAGGGTTCATACTCATGGAAGGGTTAATTCTCATGGAAGGGTTCATTCTCATGGAAGGGTTCATTCTCATGGAAGGGTTCATACTCATGGAAGGGTTCATACTCATGGAAGGGTTCATACTCATGGAAGGGTTCATTCTCATGGAAGGGTTCATACTCATGGAAGGGTTCATTCTCATGGAAGGGTTCATTCTCATGGAAGTGTTCATACACATGGAAGGGTTCATACTCATGGAAGGGTTCATACTCATGGAAGGGTTCATACTCATGGAAGGATTCATACTCATGGAAGGGTTCATACTCATGGAAGGGTTCATTCTCATGGAAGGGTTCATTCTCATGGAAGGGTTCATACTCATGGAAGGGTTCATACTCATGGAAGGGTTCATACTCATGGAAGGGTTCATTCTCATGGAAGGGTTCATACTCATGGAAGGGTTGTAGAAAGATGGCCTCAAACGTAACATCAACGTTTTGAATTTACAATAAGTACATCTCTAAAACTGGAGGTAGAGAGTAGATGAGCAGAAGATATTTTGCTACATACATGTCTGTCCTCTAGTCTTCCGAGAAGCTTCCAGTGCCAGCCACAGGTATTAGATTTGATGGGCTATTTGTCCATCATACGGTAACAGTTCATATGACCTTATGCCATGGCCTGTACTATGCCAGTGTCCTACCCGAGCCTTGTCTGGCAGCAATTAGAAGATGACACATGAGGGCTTTTATATGATCACATATCACACCCATCACTGTTTTAGCTGCCTATTTCTAAAAATGCCAAGCAAGTTCAGTTACCACTATAAATGGAAACCTTTTACCTTTGAAATGTCACTTAGTAGTTGCAACTCATGCCACACTGTTATCAATGCCACACTTTGCTTGCTGGCACAAAGAAATAAAAGTATTTTTTTTAAAATAGAAAAATGAAGGGGAAAAGCAGATAAATACTTAACTTGAGAGCGGGAGAGCTAGAAAGAGAATAGAAGGAGAGGTTGTGAAACGAAGAAAGCGGGACACAGATACAGAAAGAAATTGAGCACGACAGAGACCCCTAATCAATTTGCTGTGAAGCATTAATGCCCGTTTGTATGAATAAAGCTGACCACTTTGCTAACTAGGTAATGCCAACTTCAAAAAATAAAACTTAAGAAGCACAGAGTGAATGAGAGGAAAAAAGGCTGAAACACAGACACATTGACTACGGGATGTTAAGACTTGGGATACTTTATGGACTATTGAAATCATTTTGTAATGAGGTGCCTTATGGCTTTAGAGAGAGAAAGAGAACGTTGATCCTTCCTTTTCAAATTTCTTATAACATATGACAGAGATCTGCTAGCCAGAAAGATGTAAACTAAAATAGACCTACAGAGGCAGCCGACTGTATTCGACCACATCACCCTGCGTTTGAAAGGGACTCGCGCTGTTTCAATCCTACTGGGTTCCACCGGTGTGTAAGAGACGCGCAGTACGAAATAGACTGAATCAGTCACTCTACCTGTGCGCCTCTAACAGGCAATCGCGGGGCTTTTATTTTAATATAATACAGTATTGTAGCAGGGGGTCTCCGGAGCTGAGAACAAAGTACACAGAGAGCGCACCGAGGGTTAGAGACCAAATACCAAGCTGTATGGTGATGAGCAATGGTATACACGTATATGAATGCAATAGCAAAGAAGTAAAATGTCTAAAAAGAATGTGAAGGTGCCAGTAAATACACAGCACCTACTAGGTATATACATACAAATGTATTAAACACAGTGTTAACAGGCCAGGCACTACACTGGCAAACAGTGCAAAAAAGATAAATAGCAGCAAGGGGGGACCTATCTAATTGGACAGCTCGAGCGCGGATAGTTTACCTGTATTTGGTCTCCGGAGCTGAACCTCATTGATTTCAGGTCCGGGGAAACCCTGCTTCCCGAGTTACAGGCCCCTTTATGGGGTGCCGGTAACCCTCTGCTTGGTTTAAATCACCCGATCACGTGGGCTGTGACGTGGGAGAATTTAAACATGGCCGCCGGGATACCAGCACCCTATAACTGAGGCTGTAACTCGGGAAGCAGGGTGTCCCCAGACCTGAAATCAATGAGGTTCAGCTCCGGAGACCCCCTGCTACAATATTGTATTATTAAAATAAAATAAAGCCCCGTGATTGCTTGTTAGAGGCGCACAGGTAGAGTGACTGATTCAGTCTTTCTCTTACTGCGCGTCTCTTACACACAGGTGGAACCTGGTAGGATTCACACAGCGCGAGTCCCTTTCAACCACAGAGACCCCCGCTGTGTTAATCCGATGGGCCATTAAGTCTGCTGTGGAAAGCTCCCTGGGTTTTTGATGGGAATCTCACAGTTTTTCCAAAGATGTGGTTGAATACCGGCAGCTGCCTCTGCATGACATTGTTATAAAATGTCTCATACGCGTAAATTGATTACTCCCCCGCCCCCATAATAGATATTTTGGATCTCTTTTCAGATTTCTCCTATTGATCCCAAAATGTTCACTAACACAAGCTTGGCAAAATAAAGGGATACATTAATGATAACAATTGTCATTTACAATACACTTGGAAGTATCAGACAAAGACATACGTAGACATTCCCTGACTTTTGCTACTTTAGGCCTGGGACATAGCAGGTTCAGCCGCGCTGAGCCGCGCTCCTGCTCTGCCTCGCCTGCTCAAAATGGAGCTTTTTCCTGTCCTGGCAGGCGAGGCAGTGAGCGCGCTCTGGGGGCAGGGCGGAGGCGGAGCGGAGGACTTGTCAGGAGGCAGAGCGGGAGGCGGGGCTAGTCCCTCGCTCCCATTGGATGTGAGCGGTCACGTGACCGCTCACATCGCTTCCCCGAGCGGCAAATTTGAAACTTACCTGTCTCGGCAAAGTTTCTGAGCCTCCGCACGCATCAGCACGCATGCGGAAGGGGAAACTATAGCCACGCTGAAGACAGATGCAGGGGGTTAGTGCATCTGCTCAGCGCGGCTCAGCCCGGCTCAGCGAGGCTGAAGCTACTATGTCCCAGGCCTAAGGAACAACATTACCTAATTTTAGCAGTCTCTAAAAAACAAGTGTAACCCTCCTTACCCAGGTCTAAAGGATGCCACATCGAATTGGTTATATACAATGGCAGTGCTGAGTATCTCAGAAACACCAATGCAGGGTGCTGGGTAAATGCAGGTTTGGTGTGAATAAGCAGATAGGAAAACGATGGGTGTCATGAACTTTTATAAAAAAAAACAAAAGGTGCTTTATTTACATTACGTTGCGTCTGGACAGAACTCATAACAAACAATAGTATCCTGGATTTCATCCCCTGGTAGCTCTCGCACCTACGCTGGGAGGTATACCACTTGAAGACTCATCATAAAGTATATCGTGGGGACCGTTTGCAATGAGGCTATGATGCATTGAGAACTCGCTGGACGGGCAGTGTCGGCATCTCGGTGAGGATAGTGGCGGTCAGGCTGCGTTAGGGGAAACCCTGTGAGACCAGGACAAGTGGCATCCATCTCCCACAACTTAAGGTCCTTGTTCCTTTAACAGGCGCCATCTTAAAAGGCACGTTACTAAGTGAAAACACCAAATGGTGACAGGACACATCTTAATACACATGACTATACACATAAACCTATTTACAGGACTCACGGTGAGGATCCTGGTCAGAACTCTGAAGAAGCTGCTACTAGAACATAAGAGGTGGCTACATATACCCTTACATCTACATCATACATCACATGGTGGGGAGGGGAAGGGAGTAACCTGAGTGAGCCCACACAGTTAACCCCTTAATGCAATTAACCCCTAACAGAACTAGTTGTCCCCAAAGAAGAGACTCCACAAGTAAAGAAAATAACAGGCCCAACGTCAGAAGAAGGTAGCAATGGCTGAGCTGGAGTTTTTGTCACTACATAGACAACTACCTTTACTATTATAAAACTACAATGTTGACATCCCAACTTGTCAAGGAAGTCTTCTACTGCAGACCCTTCTTTAGCGCACAACTGGGTAAACTCTGAACGGATCTTGGGTCATATGAGCGGTTCAGCCAATGAGGGCGAACCGCTTATGTGACGTCATGGCCATGCTTCCGCCACGCCTCTGCCAAGCCTACCTGTAGCCTCTCGATGCCTCCAGCCTGCAGCGCATGTTTCGCGCGTGACGTCAAGCGAGCATGCACTGTAAACGAGGCCTTAGATTAAATAGCTTCACGGACAGAGTGAATCAGGATTTTATCAGTTACTGTTGTGTGCTTGTGCATTTGTTTCGCTGCGGTGGGGTGCACCTGTACACTGATCCTGTATTTCCAGATTGATGAAATAGTGCTCTACTGGCTGCTAAGAGAACTGTAGACTTGTGCTATGTGGCTACTTGAGTTTACACTAGAAAGAGCACACACGAATGGTACAGAAGACTAGCACTTCATAAAGACAGTGATGTTAAATGACCCATTCAACTGGAACATGCACCAGACCTGGACACTTGGCTGCCAGGGGCACAACTTGATAATCAAAGCGACCTGGGGCTTCTAGGAACAGGCTCCATGACTCCCGGATTCACAAAAGGTCTCCTGCTCTCTCATCTCCAATGCATGAACGTGTTCCCTGCTGTATGAACTCGATTAAAGTCGATGTTTGATGACAGTGACATGCAGCAAACCACTTTTTCTACCCTAATTCAGATGTTATCCAGTAGAACAGTGGCTATTAACCTTTTTAAAAAAACAACAGAATCCTTACAAAACTACTACTCCTACTGCTACTCAAAGCCACAGTGTATCTTATACACCCTATAGGGACCACTATTGCAATTAAGGGGTTAACAGCCTTAATGGGTTAACTCTGTGGGCTCATTCAGGTTACTCTGCTCCCCATCATGTGATGACTATAAAGAAGGGATGCCACTCCCTTGTATGTCTTGTAACCTGTGATGTCACTATAGGGAGTATAGAGGGTATATATAGCTCCACCCAATGTTCTAGAAACAAGTTCTTCAGAGTTCTGACTGAGAGCCTCACTGTGAGTCCTTTAATGTGTGTTAAGATTTGTCCTATCACCATTTGTAGTTTTCAGTTACAAACGTGCCCATTAAGTACGCGCCAGTAGTAAGGGTCCAAGGTCGTTCTCACTGTAGAAAAGGATACAGCATGCTCTTGATATGAGTTCTCAGCATTGTAACTCCGGAGTATGTTTGGACCGGCCCAACCAGAAGGTTCCTAGTGCCTGATCAAATAGGTAGGGAAGAAGTATGCAGTACGTAGCAGGTTACTAAACCAGGAGCTCGAAGTTTATTCCTGAGAGGCCCATTCAATATGGGGCATTACTGACCCTATGCAAGAGACTGTCACTTTATCCTTTACTATGAGTAACAAGTCTAAGTACCTCCCCAGCATAGGAC
Organism: Ascaphus truei; assembly: GCF_040206685.1. Classification (NCBI taxonomy): domain Eukaryota; kingdom Metazoa; phylum Chordata; class Amphibia; order Anura; family Ascaphidae; genus Ascaphus; species Ascaphus truei. The sequence continues at coordinate 365,873,745 of NC_134486.1, forward strand.
CGAGAGCTACCAGGGGATGAAAAATGGAATATTATTGTTTGCCACGAGTTTCTGCAAGTAACCAGCATGTCAGTGTCTGTGATGCATTATTGACAGGTGTCCAATAAAGCACTTTTCTGTTTTATAAACGTTCCTGGCACCAATCCTTGTTATATTCAAGCATTCACGCCCCACCTACACTTACCCATGACCCTGCAAAGGCCTGCGAGACTGAGCACTGCCATGTATAAAGTTAATCTGAAGTGACCTCCTTTAGAGCCTGATAAGGAGGGTTACAAGTACATTCAAGCATATTTTATATAAGATCATTATGTAATATTTTTCAACGTTTATGAAATAGACTAACTCTTTAAAATTATAATCTAGCCCCCCCCCCCCCCAAATGGATATGTGAAAATGTTCCTATTGCAGAATTGTCTTCACGGAATAACTAGCAACATCATGTAGAACCCTACAGTTCTGAGGGCGGACAAAGCTTTTTACAATGAAGAATAAACATGTTGGTGAATGTATTTTCATTAGGAATCCAGCTGTATTTGTTCCCAATTTATACTGACTAATATTTTGTACCTGTGGTGATATGAACTTTCTCAATACCATAAAAAATTAAAGCATGTTTAGTTATGTACAGTATTTATTTTAGACAACTGTACTGCAGGTCCCTAACTTTAACACTTTTTGGTGTGTAACGATATACAAGCTCCAAAGCAGCCTCAGATATATAAAAATTAAAAAAAACGACTTAAAAACAGAGACCACTTTGGCTCGTGTGTTGAGATTCTGGTCAAAGAGGATGCCAAGGTTACGAATCTGGGACACAGGCAGTGGCTGTACACCATTGATTAGGGGAAGCTAGCAAACCCCATGTCCCATACTTAGGCATCTTGCTGACCCCATAATCATTAGTTCAGTCTTGTCAGGATTGAGCTTCAGCCAATTCATCTCCATCCATGCCGCCACCTCATCCAGACAGACCGTCAGTGTGGCAACAGTCACCCCTGGGCAGCCCTGGAAAGAAACAGAGCTGGGTGTCAACAGCATACTGGTAGTACTTCAGACCATGCTTCCAGATGATATTGCCCAGCGGTCTTACATGCACGTTGAACAGAAGCTATGACAGCACTGATCCTTGAGGGACCCCAAATGGGACAGGTCCCACCGGTCACACATTGGACTCCATAGCCACCTGCTGGGTCTGGCCCTGCAGGAATGAGGCAACACATTGTAATGTGGTCCCAACAATATCATCTAGGTCCCTCAGGTGGTGCAGCAGAACCCCATGATCAATTATGTTGAAGGCCACTGAGAGGTCCAACATGACAAGGGCAAAAATACAGCCCTTGTCCACGGCCATTAATAAGTCATCTGCCACACAGACCAGGGTCGACTAAGTTCCATAACCAGCTTTAAAGCCAGACTGCTTGGTGTCGAAGAAACAGGCCCTTTCCAGACAATCTTCCAGCTGGGTGAAAACGACTTTCTACTACACCTTCCCTACAATGGGAAAGTTGAAGATTGGACGATAGTTGATGGGAACATCAACATCTAGACCCATTTTTCTCAACAGGTGATGGACCAGCACCTTTTTCAAGGGCACCTCCCCCACAGTGAGGGATCTATTGATGATCTCCACCAATCATGGAGCCACTGCATCAATGGTATCTTTCTGGTGCCAAGATGGACAGGGATCCAGGTCACAAGTGGCCCAGTTCATCGTAGCCATGATTGAGAGGAAATTGGGCCCGAGGTGATGCTGAACTCTTCCAAGACAAGGTTTGCCTGTGGGGCGAGGCATACCACGTGGTCCATCAAGGTAAGAATAGCAACACTGATGTGTGCGATGTTATCAAAGAATCTATGAAATTCACCACATTGCTTCTCAGTTGAACAAGCCACATCTGGATAAACCAGGCTGCTCATCATCCTGAAGAGTTCCACTGGATATTTCTCGTGGGGTCGATCCTCAGGGCGATATAGACTTTCTACGCCCTGAAGCCCGAACGCCTATACCCCCATTGACATACCTTCAGGGCTGTTCAGTCAGCATCCTAGCGGGTTCTCAACCACCGGCGCTCTTCCCTTTGGAGAGCCTGACGCAGGTCCCGTAGGACGTGGGAATACTATGGCGCACTTTTGGATCTTGGAGCAGGTATTCTCCGAAGAGGGGCCACTTCATCCGTGGCTACACAAAGGGCCAAGTTGTACTTCCTAATACAGATAGAGATGTTGTTGTCGTTGTCCTGCTTAAATGAGGACAGATGGGCCCTAAGGGCAGCCCTAAACCTAATGGACTCAAGTAGCCTCCAAGGCTGTACCCAAGCTGCATCAGGCCCACCACTCCATTTAGGGGGTGGTGGTGCACCTCTAATCTGAGCCTGGATCACCCTAAGATCTGTCCATAGGGGGGAGGAAAACTTCACCTCCCCAACTAATACCCCCTGTGCGAAAATAAAGTTGAGTGTACGACCGTGCTCATGTGTCGGGCCATGCACAAATTGACTAAATCCCATGGATCCCATAGTATCCAAAAGGTCCCTAACCTCAGCTTTGAAGTCCCCATGCACCACAGAGGTCCCCAAGCATCACAGAGTGTGGGAACTCCAGTAATATGGGAACGACCACATCCAACAACTGAGACACACAAACCACCCCCTTGTCCAGACACACAAACCACCCCCTTGGCCTATGCACAAGGGTAAAATACAAAGCTTGATTGATGCATGGCACAGATAGCAGTCATATACTCAAAAGACTTGACCCTGGGCCAAAGGTGCGAGGTGCAGATAAGATTAGACTGAACTATCATAGCTACACCACCGCCCCCTCCTTACCTTGCATGTTTCTAGGGAGGCATGGAACATGCAACACAGAGTACCTGTCAGGGACTAGGTCACTCAAAGGAATGTCAATTCCACCAGTTAGCCAAGTCTCTGTGATAAATACTGATGTGATTGACCTAAGACAATAGTCTCACGCACCAGTGGGGCACAGTGGATGACTGACCTAGCATTTATAAGCATGATATCCAGAGCAGGATCCATTGAATAGGGGCCTTTGTTCCACATTAGCAATATATATTGGAGGTACAATAAAATAGTCAGGTAACACCTCATAATCCATTTTAACATTTCTTCATATGTTAAATAGTTTTGTAAATCTAGGCCAAACATTTTAACTGTGAATAGCACAAAAGGAAACATGAATGATAAATACTGTATATAGGGGAGAGAAACGTAGAAATCTATACAGCGCCAATCCTGAGGCTGAAGTGAGATCAAACCTGTGTTATAAAGCAGTTTTATTTTTTTTTAGAAATCCATAAAAAGAGAATTGAGGTCAATTCATCAAGACACAATATTGTTTTGCACTGTTATGTGGAACTTCACCTTTAATTGTCAGGGGAAGAGGAAATGACATAATTAAGTGAAAGCACTTATTTCAATCTGTTTAACCACAGTTGTCTGAGATGAATCAATACTATTTAAGGTAATGTGTGTGCTGGGATTGCATCTATTATGCATTGGAACAACACGACCACCATTCAGGTTGTTGTGGTTTTCCAGTTAAAGCGCCATTCCTAGCCAATAAGCAGCTGGGAATAATTGCCAAATGAAAAGCACTCACCACATGAACAATGACTGATGTCCATACCACTACTTACAGCTATACCCACAGCACAGTCACTACTATTTTATTATATGTCCTGAGGACTCATTTACAGTACTAGATTAACATATAAACCTTGGAACTCAGGTGGGCTTCTTGCTGTATGTGCAGCATCCATATTTAATGCACCCCCTACACCAAATGAATGTTTGCAAGATTTCTCAGAAACGTGGAAGTCTGCTGTCATGCTGCGGATGTGCAGAACAGTGTGTATCCTGGGCTGCTAAATGATGCATTTTAGACATACGTGTCAATGTGCGTTCCCTGTTTTGTAAGGGGACACAACACACATATTATAATGTGTTCCATTAAACAAATACAAACTACTCTAGAAAACATACAGCCTCCCTTTGTTAAAGGAGCAATCCAAGCAATATCCTACATGTTTGGCTATTTAATAAATCAGTTCTGTAGTATTAGATAATATTTACAGCCTTTTTTATTTTTAAATTCAACTCTTAATGCCATTTTAATGAGTTATAATATAATAAGCATCCTTTGATTTCTATAGCAGGCTTTAGCCCACCTCCCCAGCAGTGCAAGATCTTTGTAAACACTTTCCTGCTTGTGATAATGTGTTGCCAATGTTCCCAGCAGTTTGAGCTGCAAACTGTAACTATACATAACGTTACCTTAGTAATATAAGACTACTTTCTAGCTGCTGAGTTACACTGACTGAAGGATTGATTTGAAACTAAAAGGCAGCCATTTAGCGAACCCTGGGAAGCAGGATTTTGCTGATCAATCATGGGAGAACGAATCAATCGGCAGCTTAGGTCTTAGGTCATTAGTTTTCAATAAAGGTAATCAATGGCTGCATATAGTAAAACAACATTATTTTTTTTTGTGTTTAAGCTGCTTGGATAGCCTCTTTAACCGGAAGACGTGATTTCCACTGGAGCGGGAAAATGGCGCCATTTCTGCCATCTTCACTTCATCAACAAAAACATGCAAAATGTTCACCAAACGTGCAAACTAAAACGTCAGCACTTTGCACATCTCTACCTAGGAGGCTGATATATTGCTGCCTTAGGCCGCACTTATAGTCCCTGCGACAGCAATGCTGAAAAAATCAAATTTAATTGGCTTCCAGCGATCGCGACCAAGCCGTTGAGCCGCTCTTATTATAAGCACACGCAACGGATTCAATACATTTGTTTTGACGTGCTATCGCGTCGCCGTCGTAGCAGCGATTTTTGCATATAGTGTTAGGCGGGGCCATGGTACAAAATACAGCGCTGAGCTGCGCTGACACTCATGCTCTCCTGCTCAAGCAGGAGGTTTTTTGTGTCCTGGCATGAGTGTCAGCGAGCGCGCTTGTGAGGCGGGTGGGAGGCGGGCTAGCACTCCACGCCACGGCGCCGATGTCACGGAGTGCCATTGGCTTTTGCCGGTCACGTGACCAGCCCTCCGCTTCCCTCAGCGCGAAAAATTAAATGATCTGTCGGCTGCAATTCCACACGCCCCCGCACGCCTGCGGAAGCGTCTACCAAGTCCCCACACATGCTGGATGCAGGAGGTAAGTTTTCTGGCTCAGCGCGGCTCAACGCTGTATTTTGTACCATGGCCCCGGCCTTAGAGTCAAGAGACGGCGACCGGGGGGCGTGGCTGGGACGTGGTCGTGAGCGGTTCGCCCTCATTGGCTGAACCGCTCACGTGCCGCTGACATCATGCTGCGGTAACTGAAAAATCATCACGACGTCGCGTCGCCGTAGCCAGGAATATAAGCGCGGCCTTAGAAAGAGCTGTGTGCGTAGCAGAGCAATCCAGAGGGAGAAAACACAGCTCAGTGACACCCTGACAGGACTGAAAAAGGAGGTGACCAAAGAGAAATGTTATGCGGATGGAGCAACTGGGAGCTACTTTGTTACTAGATGCTTCAGTCATCATGTTGGCCATTAAACTGTTTCCTGATGACTCGCATTCCCCCCCCCTCCCCCTCCCCCTCCCCCTCCCCCTCCCCCTCCCCCTCCCCCTCCCCCTCCCCCTCCCCCTCCCCCCTGCACAGCGTACAGAGGAACAAATATATGCCCTTATATCTCTTTCCTGTCCCAGGGGTCTGGAGGGATTTAGCTCAGCTCTATTTTTAGCACAAACTCCCAACACTCTGCATTCTTTTACCCCCTTCAAGGGAGGGATGTGTCATTATTGAGCTGCGCTGTAAAAGCAATAGTGTAGGGAGGGGATAGTGAAAGCGCTCAGACAGGCAACGCCGTCCCTACAAATAGTAGCAGTTTGATTCATAATGCGAGACCCGGGCTGGTTGCTTTGCCTTAATTAATTCTCATATATAATATCTTTAACCCTTTCACACCCCGGGGTGCTGGGATATCATTTATAGCAGCAATCCTTTAAATGTCTGTAAATTGAATGTATAACCTCTGTTCATTTAATGTAACCATGCATTGTCATCATATCTCTGTGCCCAGGACATACATGGAAACGAGAGGTAATTCTCAATGTATTGTTTCCTGGTAAGACATTTTATAAATAAAATAACTAAATAAATCCCTCCTACAGATGCAGGCCCGATCTCGGGGAATTCCTCAAGTGATGTTTCCCGGACATCCCCTTGGCTGGCCGCGGGAAATTGACGGTGAGTTAGGCCAGGCTTATACCAAAGGCGGACGAGCGTGCGTCACTGTGCGCCGCCGAAACAATTGAATGAAATCCAATGCAGCTGCACATACTTACTGCTCAGCGCCTTGCCTCCGCCACGCCTCCCGATGCCTCTTGCCTGCAGTGCAGGTTTCGGGCGTGCGCATCACCCTTGTGACGTCACGATGGAGTGCGCGCGCACTGCCGGACTGGGTATAATCAAGGCTTTAACGGTGAGTTAACACTCAGACAGAATTATTATTTGTGTGGTTGCAGTTCAGTGTGTGTCCAGCAGATGGCAAAATGAATACCTTTGCCTATGGGGGACATTGGATGCGTCAGTACCTTGATACTCAATGTCTGAAAACAGGTGTCTTTATGGCCAGATAAAAAGCATGGACATTACACTATTCCATTGGTAAATGACCTTGGTCACACAATGTACATTATTTTACATTGCCTTGACTGCTGACTGTTGCATAGGACATACATCATGTCAACTCCTTGTAGTCGACCCAAATGCAGTTTCGCATACACGATATTTGCTGCTATTAAAGCTGGGACAGATAACATGGCGACTGTATCTGAGATCTAGGACCATATTATTGACAAGTATGAATAGTTAAAAAATTCACCAAACCTGCAGTGTTGGAAAAATTATATGCGGCATAATTTGTCAATGAATGATTGCTTTATTAGAACACCCCGCGTGCAGGCAGCACAAGGGGTTGTTGGTCACTGCACCCATCTTTTGCGGGTATGTTTGGTCATGGCAACTGCAAAAGGAGAAAGATTTTGACCAAGGGAGTGAATAATCGTACTTCCCGAGCCTCCGATGTGCCACCACTGGCTTACCAGCCTGAATACCTGCCTCAGTACCAATACTACTACCATTACGGTCCAACCAGCACAGAAAACTCGATGAACCGACATCCTGGCTACCTGCCGCTACCTGAGTACCAGCCTTAACCTGATTATACCTGTATCGCTCAGTCTGGCTACCTGTCCCAATATCATCAGCAGGGACCAAACAGCTGTCAGCTTGCATGCCGGCTACATGATCGACTTGAGTGGCTATGTACAGTTCACCCCTGACATTGGGTCATCTGCATCCAGTTGGCAAGGTTTATAATGAAGGTAAATATAATGTTAAATATACAGTAGTAACTGTAATTCCGAATGACACGGATACTGTACAGTACTGTATGCGTTCCATAGCCCGTACCTGTATACTTAATGCATGATCGACTTTTTTTCCCAGAAATGAAAGCATCATATCAACAGCCAGAAGATGATGTTGATGGAAGTCGAAAACCACTATATTTTAAACTTTCATTTTTTACTTTTATATTATCAGCTTTACTATTCTAACAATGTGATATTCATATTCCTGTTTCTTAACTTTTACGGTACTTTCTAAATGATTGTATTTCACGCTTGTTTGGCACAGCACATACTGTATGTGATAGATGTATGTGATCACCTTTAATAAAAAATTTACACTGAAATATTTAATGCTTTAATTCCACTTCCTGGTCAATGACACGCAGGGCTGTTGCATGTCATCCAGACGCATGCACATATGACACAAGGCTTGCATTGAACATTTGAATGCCTTGAAGAAGAGAGGAACATTGAATTTGTAAAAAAATAAAATAGTCAAATCCAAAGAATTTCTCCCCCCCCCCTCTAAATAAGGAGAGAATAGATTGTGAGGCTTGTGTGAGGATTCGCCGTCCCAGCGTTCAAGGACCATCTCCTCACCTTACTTGCCCTCCGGTGACAGACACTCAAGATGCACATTCTTCTGGTCCTGTGACGCACGTGCGCGGACCTTGCGCAGCCTGCTCCGGCATCTGCGGATCCTGATCCTGCCCCTCGCCTGGGTGTACGACGCGGGCGCTCATCCAGCCTTCCCGCTGACGCGCGTGGTAAACTCCGCACCCGCTCTGTTGATCAACAGAACCAGCGTGGCCTGCTCTGACGTCTCGCAGAACCGGCGTGGGAGTAGCACTCTCTCTAAAACCTGCCCTCTGAAATCTGTGACACGCGCGGGCTGCAAGCAACCTCCTACCTGATCAGGCTGCATCATCGGGCACACCTGCGTGCACCAGCCGCCTATGAGGTTTCACTTCCTGGTTACTCCCCTGCTTGCTATTGGAGCCCCCTGCTTTATATACCCTTCACTTTCAGCTTATCTTTGCTGAGCATAGTCGTTGTGACGCCGTGCCTTGCCACATCTAGTTCCTGAACCTTGCCTTGCCTGAACCTTGTTGCTGTTAACCTCTCGTTGCCTGAACCCTGCTTGTACCTTGGACTCCGACTCTCTCTACTCCTGATCCGGCTTGTTGACCTTTCTCCTGGCTCCTGTCCAGACATTGGCTGAAGTACTCCAACGATCCGACTATCCCCTATCCTGCACCTGGCTACGTGCCCCGACTATCCGATACTCTCCTATCCTGAAACCTGGCTACGCACACTGACAATCTGCAACTCTCCACTCCTGAACCTGGCAAGTACCTCAACTACAATAATATCTATAATCCTGACCTGGCCTGAACGACTACTCTACACTCTCGGCGCGCCTGCGGGTCAGCGTATCTCAATTCCCTGCCTCAGCACCGTGGTCGCGCTTCGTTTGTGGTGAGCTACGCGTTACAGCTTGGAGAAAACATAATGTGATGGATATTTGACATATTTAACAAAATGTAAAACATTTTAAATCCCAATTTGTTTATTTGTAAATTAGATTGCATACCGTACTATATCTTTGCATGTGCAATTTATGAAAACATCATGTACCGTATAATTGGCAAAAAAAAAAATATATATATTTTTAAATTTTCTATTCAATATTAACCTTATTAACATGACTACATTTCCCGCTTGTGGGGCAGAGCACCCTCGGTATGCTTGCTGTCGATAAACAGAAATATTCCACACACACACACACGGTCTCAGGAAGTGATCACTTTTATAAAAATTTCACACAGTTCAACGGTAGACAATAAGACTACATTTCACGCTTGTTAAATGCATGTTAAATAAAAAAAATTCAAGGGGGGGGACTTTCCTGAATTGCAGGGTGACAACTAATGCTGTTGAAATAGAGAGTCGAGAGGATTGAGAGGGACATGGAGAGGATTAAGAAGGACATTGGGAGGATGGAGAGGAACATTGGGGGTCTCTATTTGTTGGTTTGTGTCCCTGACCCTGTATGTGCAATGCAGGAGTAGGAGGGCGATCTGGAGGTGCCTTAGGCACCACTAGAGGCACCGCATACACCCCGTGCACCCTCTCCAACACCAGAATTGACCTGCACGCCACCAAGAGCATTCATACCACTGGAGGCCCCGCTCCCACCCCACCTGTCTCCACAATATACTCTTGTCTTGGAGAATATCCCTGATGAGGAGATGATGAGAACCCCGGAAAGAGTCGAGCAGGACAGCATCCTACCACAGCATCTACCCCCGTCCACTGATAGCATACCCGCGGCACCCAGGAGGCGGGTGAGTGTGGTTCCTGACATTCCGCTTACCCATCTCACGGTGTACAAGATAAAGAAATATGTGAACAGCAGCGCAGGAAAGGCGAGCAAATTTGCCATGCAACTTTTCAAAAACCATGTAACTTATGAGCAGTACCTGCAGTGGTCCCAAAATTTTAATTTTGACGGATTGAGTGGTAAGGAGGCGCTTCCTGCAAATTTAAGGAGACATATCGTTGAAGAAATGAGGCGCAATTACAAAGTCAGCGAGCTTTCTTTGAAAGCCATGAAAAACGCCATCAATACCCTTTGCGACATAACATGGCTCGTGGCTGGAGCTCCAAGGGCTTTGGGGGTGACTACCTGCACTTTTAATTTTAAAAAAGTGTGTGTGTGTCGAGCACGCGCATTTTAAGTGAAACTTCTTTGTCTTTTGTCACAGAAATTGTATTTGTGATGGTGATGTTTTTAATTAAAAATCAAAACACAATTTCAGTGCCAAAACACAAAGAAGTTTGACTTAGAACGCGTGTTTTAGCTATTTGTACTTTTATATCTATAGTAACTGAATTCCTTGTGTGTGTCTGTGTGTGTCAGTCAGTGTGTGTGTGTGTGTGTGTGTGTGTGTGTGTGTGTGTGTGTGTGTGTGTGTGTGTGTGTGTGTGTGTGTGTGTGTCAGTCAGTGTGTGTGTGCCAGTCAGTGTGTGTGTGTCAGTCAGTGTGTGTATTGTATTGTATGTCTTTATTTATATAGCGCCATTAATGTACATAGCGCTTCACAGTAGTAATACATGTGGTTATCAAATAAATAACAGATAATATAAATAACAGGTCATGGGAATAAGTGCTTCAGACATAAAAGTAACATTAAGGAAGAGGAGTCCCTGCTCCGAGGAGCTTACAGTCTAATTGGTAGGTAGGGAGAACGTACCGAGACAGTAGGAGAGAGTTCTGGTAAGTGCGTCTGCAGGGGGCTAAGCTTTATATCATGTGTCCAGTATTATCCACAGTGCTGTTCATATGCTTGTTTAAGCAAGTGTATCTTAAGGTGGGTCTTAAAGGTGGATAGAGTGGGTGCTAGTCAGGTATTGAGGGGAAGGGCATTCCAGAGGTGCGGGGCAGTCAGTGAAAAAGGTTTAAGGCGGGAAAGGGGTTTAGATACAAAGGGGGTAGAAAGAAGACATCCTTGAGAAGAACGCAAGAGTCGGGATGGTGTATAACAAGACATTAGGGCTGAGATGTAAGGAGGGGCAGAGGAGTGTAAAGCTTTAAAAGTGAGGAGGAGAATCGAGTGTGAGATGCGGGATTTGATCGGAAGCCAGGAGAGGGATTTCAGGAGGGGAGACGCAGAGACAGATTTAGGAAAGAGCAGAGCGATTCTGGCAGCAGCGTTTAGGATAGATTGTAGGGGAGACAGGTGAGAGGCAGGAAGGCCGGACAGCGGGAGGTTACAGTAATCAAGACGGGAGAGAATGAGGGCCTGAGTCAGAGTTTTAGCAGTCAGGCAACAGAGGAACGGGCGTATCGTAGTGATATTGGCGAGGAAAAAGCGACAGGTTTTAGAAACGTTTTGAATGTGAGAGGAGAATGAGAGAGAGGAGTCGAGTGTGACCCCTAGGCAGCGTACTTGGGCTACTGGGTGAATGATCGTACTTTCAACAGTAATGTGGAAGGAGGTAGTAGGGCCAGATTTGGGAGGAAGTATGACGAGTTCTGTTTTTGCCATGTTGAGTTTAATGCGACGGAGGGCCATCCAGGATGATATAGCAGAGAGACATTCAGAAACTTTGGTTTGTACAGCAGGTGTAAGGTCGGGTGTTGAAAAGTTAATTTGTGTGTCGTCAGCGTAGTGGTGATATTTAAACCCAGGAGATGTTATTAGGTCACCTAGAGAGAGTGTGTACAGAGAAAAGATAAGAGGTCCCAGGACTGAGCCCTGGGGTACCCCCACAGAGCGATCAATAAAGGAGGAGGTGGTGTTTGCAGAAGAGACACTGAAAGTATGATGGGAGAGGTAAGAGGAGATCCAGTATATGTCAGTGTCTGTGTGTCAGTCAGTGTCTCTGTGTGTGTGTGGTCTCCGTTTCCTGCTGCTGGTGCGCCGGTGCCTTCTGCGCATGCGTGAGAATGGGGGCAGTACCTATTAGGCTTATGCACATGCGCAATGATGCTGCCAGAGAAGCCCCCCCTCTCTCCTCTCCTTGGCAGAGATGCCGGGACACGGCCAACCCCCATCGCATCTACCGGCCGAATAGAAGATTTTATGGGAGCCGGGACACAGGATCAGCTGTATTGTGCATGTGTGGGGGGGACAATTGGCTTCTGCGCATGCGCGCTGCGGCTCACAACCCCTTCTTGTGCGCATTCACGTTTAGTGTGGTCCGTGCAGAATAGAATGCTGTTTTTGTGCACATGCGCGAGCGTGATAGGCACGCTTCCATTAGTACCGTGACATCACTTATGTTACAGTTTTTCGTTACCAGGCAAGGATTTTTTCACATGAAAACCCTGTAGGCGCGAGCAAAGAAGTTTCACTTCAAAAATAAAAATGCGCTGGAAATGTTTTTACTATTGTAGCCAGGTCCCCCCTGCCTGTCACGCCCCCCCTCACTTTGCTGGCGATCACGGGTGCCGCCGAGTCCAATGGCGGCCCCGCCGGCCGACCGCAAGAGTGAGGGCGGTCAGGATCCTGCTTGGGGGTTGCCGGGGACGCGTGTGGCCGGTTGCCAGGGCCGCGATCGCGTTGCAGGGCTCCCGGCGCTCCCGAAGCAGGGCGTCGAGGGCGCTGCCATCTTCTTGTTGTTCGCGCATGCGCAGTGCAGATCTCGGTGCGGTGGCCAGCAGGGAAGTTCGCGCATGTGCAGGAGACATGCGCGAGAGGCAGCCAATCCGTAGAGGGCTCACAGAAGGGACTACATCTCCCGTGAGCCTCAGGAGCGCCCCACGTGACGCCAGGGAGCCAATAGGGCTGGAGGATGGCCCTGCAGGAGCAAAGAGATACATTTCGTGGGCTTGGAGCACGTTGGTCAGTTAGTGCCAGGAGAAGCTAGGGGAAGGAGGTAGGGTGCAGGAGTCAGTGACTCCCTGCACTAGGCCAGCAGCCCCCAAGGCCCCAGCTAGCCCTGAGTCACCCAGTAGTGTGAGTTGTGTCAGGGACTGCCCCCAGGTTAGGGACCCTGCCACTTACTATCTAGAGCCAGTTAGGGACACAGCAGAAGCTGCGTGTCCGTCCAGAGGTTTGGGCTCAGACCTTCGCTGTTGCTGCATCAGCCATCCAGGTGGGATCGCCCCGGACGGTAGTTCCTGTGTACCGTCGATGTCAGGATCCTTTGTGAAGTTCCTTGGCAGGCCCGGGCACCGGAGTGCCCGGCAGGTAATCTTCAAGTGCACCAATGAGTCATATCACATTCACAAGGGACATAGTGGCTGCGCTATCACACATATCTATCTCACTTGAGGGTGGGGTAATACTGTGTGGGGTTACTAGACACTGGGTGGGATCATCAGGTGGAGGTGGAGGTGGAGGTAGCGTCCTGCGCGACGCAGTAGTTAGTGTCTCCTCTAGGGAGGGACACCTGTTGATATATGTGCATATGCTTATGGTTGCTGCAAGTAAAGTCATTGGTTGTTTTACATACGTTGTGTGGAGTGATATATATATTTCCTGCGAGGAACCACTCCCCCTCTGGTGGGAGTCATCGCAGGTGGAGGCGCTGCACCAAGTACAAGGTTATTCATATTGTGTCATACATGCCCCAGGCTCTCCGTGGCGGAGGCTTAGGCCTCCTGTGAGCCTAACAGGTAAAGCACCACACTGGGTAATGCATATAGATCCCCTTACATACACCTATCTGCGATTGGGGGGGGGAATATGGGTTACACTATAATAAAAAAAAGTTTTTGTTAATAAAGATTTTTAATTGACTTTCCCGCTATTGTATTCATTGTTTAATGCTTCTTTTATGTTTTGCAGGTTTGGGATCGGACAAAGACAACGTGCAGGAAACCCACTCTTGGTGCAGGAAACTCACCCATCAATACTGCCAGGTAATGAACTGTACTTTAATCCAGGCCATGTCTTTTCTTCCCTAACAAAAAAAACCTCAGAATTTCATAATGTAGTCATTGTTGAATTCTTATGTTAATTTATGTTTTGCAGGCTTAGCACAAGGACGAGTCCAACACCATATTCGAGCAGGAAAGACATCCAGCGACACCGTCAGGTAATGTACAGTACTGTAATTCATGCAACTACTGTATCATACAGTAATTTATTTTTGAACCAGGTTCCATAGTGACACGCATGCGCAGAAATGCTATAGCACACATATGCGTTTCAACAAGGTTCCATAGTGATACGCATGCGCAGCACACTACTACTGATCGTCCAATTATTAATATTTAATATTGTCTCTTTCTTTACAGTCCAAGAGCCACCCAGTTTGAAGAAGAAAAATAAAAGAAGATTGTAAATTTGTAAGAAGAAACTACTTTGGATTTGCACATTATTCATTTTTACTTTCTTATAGTTTCCAAATAAAACTTTTCACTCTTTAAAGCTGCAGTTCAGTCTTTTTTTTTTTTTTTTTTTACATTTATTTTTTTACTTCAATAGTTTTATGTGTGCAATCTCTAATTACCTAAAGAACAGTATAGCTGCAGCTCAATTCGTTTTCCATGTATTGATAGGTCGAAATTTGGTGACATATTAAAAGCTGGCATTTGTTTATAATCTGCTTGACTGGCAGTGGAAGCTCATGAATATTCATGAGCATTGCTGCACTGACAAGTGCTAGAGGGAGGGCAGGGGTGTGCCAGTGCTTGTGACAGGACATGAAGGGGCAGTGCCTTAGCAAATGGCTGATAAAATAGAATACAAGAAAATTGGTCTTTCAAAGTTGTTTTTTTAAAAACAGAAAATGCTAAAAGTATTTTTTCTTACTACAGAACTGATTTATTAAAAAAAACACACATGCAGGATATTGACTGAACTGCAGCTTTAAAAATACTTTTTGGTGTGTTCAAGTTTGAACTCTGTACATTTAAATTAAATACTGTAGGCCTAAAAAATTGGAAATCCAGGAGTCCAAATAGATTTATACTGTAACACTACAGAATTAACAACTTAGCTAATAACTTGTCAGTATACAGATTGTATTGATGCACATATTGAATTTTTTTTTAAACGGCAGCTTGAACTGCAGCTTTAATTACTATTTGTGTTGAAAAAATATAAATACACAAAAAAATAAAATATGTGTTTCATCCAGGTTCCATAGTGACACGCATATGCATGACACTACTACTGATGGCGCGATTATTAAAATTGAATATTGTCTCTTTCTTTACAAGCCAAGACCAAGACGTCCAAGAAGAGCCTGCCAGTTCGAAGAAAAAAAATACAAGAAGATTGTAAATTTGGAAGAAGGGACGACTTTGGATTTGCACATTATTCATTTGTACTTACAGTATTAGAGTTTGCAAATAAACCATTGCATTCTTTAAAAATACTTTTTGGTTTGTACTCTTTAGATTTCAATTAAATACACGTAAAGTAAATACAGTACTGTATATCTGTGTGATATCGGATCATACGCACATTAACGGGAATAAGTGACGAGTTGCGTTGCAGTTAGATTTTTAAGACACAATAGCTTGTGATCACCGACTTGGGTTTCTGAACGATATTGCAGACAACGCTAAATTTCCTTTTTCTGCCTGCTTTCAAATTACGGGCAAACTGTGGGGGAAATTACTACTCACCGTGGTGCGGGATGGGAAGACATACGGGAAAAAATACAAAAATGCGACAAAACCAGGACAGCACATGGACTTATTTTTTTTTAGTCATAATCAGAGCCAGGGGTCCTATAGAGCAGAACTATGCAATTCTCAGCTTCTTACTCTTGTGGTCCAATAGGAAGCTGCAATGTCATCTGGCTCCAAAGAACAGATCACTTGCTTTTTTACAAATATTTTACTGGAACATTTAAAGGTAAATAACAGAAAACTAGTGGATGATTTAACAGTGCTCTCCCTAGTAAGGTAAAAAGGAAAGCCAAAAAAAAATATTGTACTTGCTTCAGGGGTGTAAGGAATCGGGGAACACGTCCACTGTGACGTGTTCCTTCCTTACCTTTTGCTCCACACCCCTCCGCGCCGCTTACAGAGCGCGCACGCACACGGAGGCTTTCTGCAAACACCACGGAGCTTGGACCTGCCCCCATCACGCACGCGCGGCGCACTCACGCGACGATCGTGCACCGCTCCCCTGCTGAGTGGCAAGATTCCTGATACTGCTAACTCTGCTCTCCTGTCTCCTGCATCCTCTGTCCAATCACAGCTCTCGCAGGGGCCGCGCCTCCGCTCCGCCTCTCGCACTAATTGCTCCAGCCTTGCTACTTAAACCCTGCATGCTCAGTCACTCATTGCTGAGCATAACCTGTTGTAGCCTTGTGTTCCTGCGTTCTGTTTTGCCCTACCTTGTGCCTTGCTGTTTTCTTGCTTCCAGTTGATCTCACGTGTACCGACCCAGCATGACTATTGGAAACGCTCTGGATAACCCCGGCTTGCCTCTGACTACCCGCACTTCTCCAACCCTGATCACGGCTATTACACACTCTACCCCACCGGCTCCAACCCCTGACCACGGCACAACGGACATCGACTACGCTGCTGGCGCCGCCCCACGACCTCGGCAAGTATATGGACTAACCCAATCTCTCCAATCCAGACCCGGCTACGTTGACAATCCACTTTCCAGGCATGCCTCCGCTGCTGTGGGTGCACAGTGTTACACTTTCCCACCTCAGTACTGGGGTCCCGCCTTGTTCGTGGTGAGCGCAAGCGTTACAAGGGGTGGGCAACTCACGTCCTCAAGGGCCAGCTTTTCAGGATATCCCTGCTTCAACACAGGTGGCCGTAGACTGAGCCACGTATTAAGTCACCTGTGCTGAAGCAAGGTGTCAAGTACGGCACCCTACGGGAAAAGGGTTAATACGCCCGCAAGCGCTCCCACTTTCCACCTCCGCAGAGGTCCATCAAATGAACAATATCTCCTCTACAGGACAAGGATTAATAGACAACTCACAAGCTGCCCCACTCTTCACCTTCGTAAAAGGTCCTTCAAATGAGTTATATCTGTCCTAAATCCGTCCCAATATACCACGAACAGCACACAAGTGAGCATGTGACTTAGATATGCAAGCAGGGTTAATACACATGGCTACTCTAGCCAACTCACCTTTCCACCCCCGCAAGGTACCTCCAGTGAGTTACTATTAACACCTTACTCAATTGCAAATTATATCTATCCACTTCCACCACCTGAGGTTGTTATGCAAACAAAAGATGTCAAATTAGTATTTGCCAGGGCCCCAGGTCCCTGTGTTTTATAGAAAAAACTAGGCACTTTAACACACAAAAATCGGTTGTAGCAAAATGTGCCCGAAAGCAGAAATACTCTCCCCAGAGCATACAACAGTTCACTCAGAGCCCAAAGCATTACTTATTAAATGTTTAAATATATATATATAAAAAATACAGGGCTTAGGTTACAGAAAAGAGATTACCATAAATGTGGTAACAGTACTCCAGCAAGGCCAGACATACCCCTACCCCGGGTATCCTTTACCCCAAGCCCATGCAAGGAGCCATCAGCTGGGCCGGATATTGTCAATCAACTTGGGGTGGTGATGGCTAGACGCCAATAGGTACGTATTGGCGTCAACCTCTTTATAATAAGTACCTATTGGCGTCTAGCCATCACCACCCCAAGTGGATTGACAATATCCCACAAGGTCAGGCATTACGAATAAAAAGGAACTGTTCCCAGAAGCATATTTATGACCAACAAATATGTGAATTAAAAGACAAATTTAGGGAGCGTGATTATAATCCGTTTAAGGTCAATAAAGCTATTGCAAGGGTTAATAATGTAGATAGAACTGCACTAGTTAGTATGGATAAGAAAAATAAAAAAGATAAAGCGGGAGAATTTATACCCTTTATCACTAGGTATAATAGTATGGCTCCTGAGATAATGAAAACTTTTAAAAAGCATTGGGGAATTCTCCAGCGAGATCCCATTTTGAAATCTGTACTACCATCTCACCCGCAAATTGTGTATAAGAAGGCTAGGAACCTAAAAGACTCTCTAGCACCTAGTTGTCCCTTAGGTGGACCCAAACAGGGTAACAGTACATGGTTGGGTGATTTGAAAGGATACTTTACATGCGGCAAGTGTATAGGGTGTAATTACAGCAAAAAAGGTGACAAGTTCCATTCTACAGTCACCAACAAAACTTATGTAATTAACTCCTTCATTAGCTGTAGAAGTACGTATTGTGTCTACTTATTACAATGTCCCTGCGGTCTCCAATACGTGGGGAGAACAGGGAGACCCCTCAAACGTAGGCTAGCCGAGCACGTGTACAATATTAAAAGAGGGTTTGAAAATCACAGTGTCTCTAACAATTTTAAAATAGTTCACGGCCAAAACCCTGAAGGATTAACATGTAAAGGGATAGAGTGCCCTAAAATTAACTGGAGGGGAGGTGACAGACTTAGGAATTTGTCCAGAAGGGAAAGCTTCTGGATGTATACACTAAGGACACTGACACCTAAAGGCTTAAATATAGTGTTTGGTCTAGCCTCCTTCCTAAGGGATTAGAAATCACTCTTTATCCACTATGCATTTAATATCTTTATTAACTATCTGTTTCCATTATACAAGCCATTGAATCCCAGAGTTAATCTCTTTTGACTTGTAGTAATGTATAGCGTCTGTATGAATGAATTTTATTGTGTTTTAATACGTTTCTGTCATATGTATATGCAATGTAATTTGACACCAAGGGGTTAATTACTTCTTGGAGGTATAAATAGGGCTTATTGGCAATAGCTCCTTATCCTTTGAAAAAGTGACGTCCCCACGTCACGAAACGCGTTAGGGGGGAGGAGTTCTAGAGGCACCGTCTGCAGAGGAGGTTCCAAGTTGTTTGAACGGCGCTCAGGCAGTGACGTCAGCGGGACCAGCGCCGGAACACACCAGGGAGGGCGAAGAGAGTCCTGGGCACTGAGTTGCTGCTGAGAGGAGCCATACAGCTGTACTTGATTTGAAACAAGCAAAAGGGACACCTTAGCAAGCTGCGGACGGCATCCTAGTATTGCACGTGTTACTGCATCCACATGTGAGTTTCCATTTGGCCGTTTTTATATATTTGAATAAATTGTGTTGTACTTTCCACACTATCTTGCTGTATTCTCTCCTTATCATGCCTTCCGAATATCTACTTGGGAGAGGCTAAAGAAGAGGAGGATTGAGAAGATTTGCGTGGGATTCGTAATCAGAGTAAGGAAGAGGTTAAAGCACAGATCCTCTCTACTGAAAGTTGCAAGATTTATCTTGTAAGTAGTTCACTGTGGTCGTACTGTCCTGTATGCACCTGTCCAGATATACTGCGCAATTTGTGTTTTTTCTTTAACCCTTTATTAGGGGGGACTAACGAATCCAACTGCAATCGTCATTTTGGTTGGGAACATCATTTGGACATTTAAAGGACTGCACTGTATGGACACTTTCTACTGTATTAAGCGCCAGGTATCCCATATGGTTTTTGTACAAGGAGTGACACTACCGCAGTTAGTGGAGGCCCCGACCATGTCTTCCCAAGCACAGAATTATAGGAAGCTCAAGGCCTTCTCTGGAATAACAACCCATCCCAGTGGATGAAGAAGGGATTGATTCCTGGAGGGAACACACCCTCAAGGGGCTTGATGAATGGCCCTGCTCTGAGGTGGTGAAACGCCAGCGTCTACCATGATTAGTATGCATTGCGATCAAGACGCCAACATCTCGGCCCACAGGATCGTGGATCTGCTGGTGAGCATATACAGACAGGATGAAGATGAAAGTGAACTGTGGTCCAAATATTACGCCTCAGACAAAAGGACGGGGTAGACCTGTCCATCTTCATTCAGCGGATCCAGTTGGTCCTCTGGAAGTTGCGGAATCACGACATCTTCCCCGCCTCCACGGTGGATGAGTACGGTCGCAAACAATTCCTTAAAGGGGCCATCCCCACCCATCACATAGTGATCATAATTAGGTGCTCTCTAATGCAAGGACCCCCCCCCCCCACCTTCGAGGACCTATTGGGGGACAATAAAAGGACACGAGTCATATACTCGCTTACAAGTTGCCTACCACCAAGTCCAGGATGTCTGGGAGAGTATCCCCCATCTACCGGGCCCGCCAGAACCCAAGTGGCATAATCTGCTTCAGCTGCGGCCAGAAGGGCCACTTTTCATGGGACTGCCCCGAGAGAGAAAAAAACTCTAACAAGAACGTTCCATCCCAAGGCCATGATTTGCAATGTTCAGACCGCAGAAACAACCTCCCCACCCGCAAAGAGTGCACCAACACCCTGACGACACCTCACAATCGGACGCTTACCATCGCGTAGTACCGGCTGCCATCATCTGTTTCCTAGTGGATGGCATATATGCTTCGGCCTTGCTGGACACAGGGTCCCAGGTGACAATTGTGTACCGGCCGTTTTATGTCCTACATCTTAAGCATCTGTCCTTGCAGTCAGTCCACAAGATGAAGCTGTGGTGCCTCAGCAATGAGGAGTACCCCATCAATGGCATGGTGCAGGTTTGGCTGGAAATACCCCAACTAAACACTGGCAAGTCCCACGCCATATATGTGGAGGCGCTAATATGCCCTGTACCTCGGGAACACCTAAGTTCTCTGCTCATATTGGGAACCAACACCGACGTAGTGCGGGCAGTGATCAGAGCCTACTTGCAAGACGCCGGCAAACTACCCCTGTTTGCCTTACAGATCCACCCAGTACTACTAGAAGAGTGCTGCAAGATATCTCCAAGCGGGGGTAACCAAGATTCCACCAGGGGGAGTGAAGCGCATGGCCGCAGTGTGCTGTTATATGGGCCGAGACTAGACAGACCACCTTTTCTCTCTAGAGAGTATGCCTGAGGAGGACGCCCACAGACGCTACAAGTTGGTACCCGAAGTGCGGGAATGGACATCCAAGCTGCCGGGAAGGATCAAGGTGTTCGTCCAGAACATTTCTCCTTACCCCATGACCTTCGATCATGGTCAGAAATTGGGGTAAATATATCCTGTTACTCCCGTCAAAACGATGGCCGCACAAGCGATCACTGCCGCAGTACAAGATCCACTGGCCGGGCTTGCTTTCAACTTTGGGGACTAAACTCTGTCCGTCGAGTGGAGGGAGCGGCTGATGGCCAAGTTGAAAAATGAAGGGAAGTATTCTCCACAAGCGAAATGGATGTGGGCTGCAGCCGAAACGCCCAGCACACCATCCGGTTAAGTGATACCACCCCCTTCCGGGAATGGTCCAGTCACATCGTTCCTCGAGATGTGGAGGACGTAAGAGACGTTCTACAAGAGATGGAAACGGCGGGATTATGACAGAGTCCTGTAGCCCACGCATCACCAATCATGGTGGTGAGGAAAAAGAATGTGTCGGTCCGCCTGTGTGTGGATTATTGAACACTGAATAATCACACCATACCTGACCAATATACTCTTCCAAGGATTGAAGAGCTTCTGAACGCGTTGACGGGGAGCCCATGGTTCAGCGTCAACTGGACCTGAGATCTGGGTACTACCAGGTACCGATGAGTGCAGAAGACCAGGAAAAGACAGCGTTCGTGTGTCCTCTGAGCTTTTACCAGTTTACCTGTATGCCACAAGGCATTTGTGGAGGTCCAGCAACGTTCCAGCGTCTGATGGTGAAAACCATCGGTGACATGAATCCACTGGTCTACCTGGACAATATCATCGTCTTCGGTAAAACTTTGGAGGAGCATGAAGAATGCCTGCTGAAGGTGCTGGATCGGCTGGGCCAGGAAGGACTGAAGCGGTCCTTGGACAAATGCTGATTCTGTCGCACGTCGTGACCTATGTGGGACACATAGTATCTGCAGATGAAATCACCACCGATCCTGCCAAAATAGAAGCCTTGTTGACTTGGCCCCAACCAGAGAACGTCGAACTACGTTCATTCCTAGGCTTCTGCGGCTACTATCGCCGCTTTGTGGAAGGGTATTCCAGTCAAGCAAAGGTCCTTAACATTCTCCTCAAAATATACCCTTAGGATACCGGGCAAAAGGTCACCTCTGACTGAACACCGTTTGGTGACAAATGGACGGCCGCCTGTGGAACAGCCTTCAAGGGCCTGAAGAGGAGCTTGACGGAGGCACCCATCCTGGTGGACGCCGACCCCGAGCAGTCATACATTCTTCATGTAGATGCCAGCTTCAACAGCCTAGGTGCCGTCCTGCACCAGAAATACCCGACCGGCGGCCTTCGTCAGCCACAGTTTAACCCACAGCGAGCAGAATTATCCTGTCCACAGGTTGGAATTTCTCGCTCTCAAGTGGGCAACCGTGGATACACTCCATGATTACCTGTACGGTGTCGCCTTTGAAGTGCAAATGGATAACAATCAATTGACGTACATCCTGACGTCCACCAAACTGGATGCCACCAGCCACTGATGGCTGGTGGCCCTCTCGAACTACAGGTTCACACTGAAGTACAAACCAGGGCCCCTGAATATCAGAGCTGATGCCCTATCCCGAAGACCGGGACTGGATACCACCCCTGACGACCTCTGGGAGGAGATCCCTGGTCCAGGGATGCGGGCTATGTGCAACACGGCAGCTATCGTAGAGGATAAGGTGGCCTTCTCAGAACTGAGGGTCGCAGATTGTATGGAATGCCAATCCTAGGCCATTCCCGCTGCCTACTGTGATCCCGAGGGGATGAACATCACCCCAGATAAGATCATTGCGTGGAAGGATAAGGTACAATATCAAATCCGAGATCCAGTGGCTGGCATGATCCACCAGGCCGTCCATCAAAACAAGCCTGAAATTCTGAATTGTGCCCCCAGCGACATGGTCGCAATTCTCATGCAAGAAGTGGACAAATTTGAAATTGAAAATAGTCTACTCTTTCGGGTGATGCAGTACCATAACCACCCGGACCGATGGCAACTGGTCCTGCCCTGGAACTTGCAACATATGGTTCTGAAATCACCGCATGATGACCATGGCTATCTTGCATAAAGAAGACCTTTGGGTTGATACGAGACCGGTTCTATCATAAATCTCACAGGGTAGCCTGTCACTGTCTGTAGCTATCAGAACTTACGTGACAGGAAGGCAGAAAGATAGTCTGGACAAGCCATGGCTATATATGTATGGGGGGGGGGGGGGTACTGTTTATATGTATTGGGGAGGTGGAGGTATTTTTATATGTATTGGGGGGGTATATTTTTATATGTATTAGGGGGGGGGGTCTCGCATCTTTTACCATTGTGCCCAGTATTTTTGGACAAGCCACATGGCAACCCTACTTGTGAGGAGGATCATAGATTTAACACATATAGCTAATACTAATAAAAGACTACCATATTGCTCTCCTTGGTGCAGAAAAAGCCTTCAACTGGGTGAACTGGCACTACAGATATAGCCTGTCTGTATGTTCAGTTTTCCTTAACTAAAGTCAATGGTTTTGTTTTGGAGATGTAATCAATATACATCCCATTTAGTTGTAGACAACTGGAGACAGCTCTTTGTGTTGCTATTCACAAATGAATTAAACAGGATATGCCAGACATATTTCAGATGTGTTTGTTTGAAATTCAGCCCCTGTCCACCAGATGGCACAGTGAATGTGTTAAGTTAGTTAGTCCAGTGGTTCCCAAACTTTTTCGGTTCAAGGCTCCCTAAGGCGATCAGGATTTTTTCAAGGCTCCCCAAGGCGATCAGGATTTTTCCACGGTGCCCAAAGTCAAAACAAAGTTGTATATACATACCTAAAAGTTGCAGTGCGCAGTTGGTGTCTCTCTCAGACACACATTCTCTCAAACACACACACTCTCTCACTCTCTCACACACTCTATCACTCTCTCAGACACACACTCTCTCACTCTCTCAGACACACACTCTCTCACTCTCTCAGACACACACTCTCTCACTCTCTCAGACACACACCCTCTCACTCTCTCAGACACCCTCTCTCACTCTCTCAGACACCCTCTCTCACTCTCTCAGACACCCTCTCTCACTCTCTCAGACACCCTCTCAGACACCCTCTCTCTCACTCTCTCAGACACCCTCTCTCTCACTCTCTCAGACACCCTCTCTCTCTCTCATACACCCTCTCTCTCTCTCTCTCAGACACCCTCACTCTCTCTCAGACACCCTCACTCTCTCTCAGACACACCCTCTCTCACACTCTCTCAGACACCCTCTCTCTCAGACACCCTCACTCTCTCTCAGACACACCCTCTCTCACACTCTCTCAGACACCCTCTCTCTCAGACACCCACTCTCTCAGACACCCACTCTCTCAGACACCCACTCTCTCAGACACCCACTCTCTCAGACACCCACTCAGACACACACACAGACACACACACAGACACACACACACTCAGACACACACACACACACTCAGACACACACACACACACACACACACTCAGACACACACACACACACACACTCAGACACACACACACACACTCAGACACACTCACATACAGCAAGGGGGGTGAATCGGAGCCAGGGGTGGAAATATCGGAACGAAGGGCGGGGGGAATCGAAAAGGGCAGAGGGGGGGGGGGAATCGGAGCAGGGGGGGGGGAAATTGGAGCAGGGTGGGGGGGAAATCGGAGCAGGGTTGGGGGGGAAATCGGAGCAGGGTGGGGTGGGGAAATCGGAGCAGGGTGTGGGGGGAAATCGGAGCAGGGTGTGGGGGGAAATCGGAGCAGGGTGGGGGGGGGGGGAAATCGGAGCAGGGTGGGGGGGAAATCGGAGCAGGGTGGGGGGGGGAAATCAGAGCAGGGTGGGGGGGGGAATCGGAGCAGGGTGGGGGGGGAAATCGGAGCAGGGTGGGGGGGGGGAATCGGAGCAGGGTGGGGGGGGGAATCGGAGCAGGGTGGGGGGGGAAATCGGAGCAGGGTGGGGGGGGAAATCGGAGCAGGGTGGGGGGGGGGAATCGGAGCAGGGTGGGGGGGGGGAATCGGAGCAGGGTGGGGGGGGGAATCGGAGCAGGGTGGGGGGGGAATCGGAGCAGGGTGGGGGGGGGAATCGGAGCAGGGGGGAGGGAAATCGGAGCAGGGGGGGAATTCGGAGCAGGGTGGTGGGGGGAATTCGGAGCAGGGTGGTGGGGGGGAATCAGAGCAGGGTGGGGGGAGGGAAATCGGAGCAGGGTGGGGGAGGGGGGAAATCGGAGAAGGGTGGGGGGGGGAAATCGGAGCAGGGTGGGGTGGGGGGGAAATCTGAGCAGGGCAGGGTGGGAAATCTGAGCAGGGTGGGTGGGGGGGGAAATCTGAGCAGGGTGGGTGGGGGGGGGAAATCTGAGCAGGGTGGGTGGGGGGGGGGGGGAAATCTGAGCAGGGTGGGTGGGGGGGGGGGAAATCTGAGCAGGGTGGGTGGGGGGGGGAAATCTGAGCAGGGTGGGTGGGGGGGGGAAATCTGAGCAGGGTGGGTGGGGGGGGGGGAAATCTGAGCAGGGTGGGTGGGGGGGGGGGGAAATCTGAGCAGGGTGGGTGGGGGGGGGGGAAATCTGAGCAGGGTGGGTGGGGGGGTGAAATCTGAGCAGGGTGGGGGGGGGGAAATCTGAGCAGGGTGGGTGGGGGGGGGAAAATCTGAGCAGGGTGGGGGGAGAAATCTGAGCAGGGTGGGGGGGGAAATCTGAGCAGGGTGGGGGGGGAGAAATCTGAGCAGGGTAGAGTGGGAAATCGGAGCAGGGTGGGGGGAAATCGGAGCGGGGGGGGAAATCGGAGCGGGGGGGAAATCGGAGCAGTGGGGGGGGGGAAATCGGAGCAGTGGGGGGAAATCGGAGCAGGGGGGGGGGAAATAGGAGCGGGGGAGGGAAAATCGGAGCAGGGTGGGGGGAGACAAATCGGAGCAGGGTGGGGGGGGAAATCGGAGCAGGGGAGGTGAAATCGGAGCAGGGTGGGGTGGGGAAATCGGAGCAGGGTGGGGGGGGGGGAATCGGAGCAGGGTGGGGGGGGGAATCGGAGCAGGGTGGGGGGGGGGGAATCGGAGCAGGGTGGGGGGGGAATCGGAGCAGGGTGGGGGGGGGAATCGGAGCAGGGGGGAGGGAAATCGGAGCAGGGGGGGAATTCGGAGCAGGGTGGTGGGGGGGAATCGGAGCAGGGTGGGGGGAGGGAAATCGGAGCAGGGTGGGGGAAGGGGGAAATCGGAGAAGGGTGTGGGGGGGAAATCGGAGCAGGGTGGGGGAAGGGGGAAATCGGAGAAGGGTGTGGGGGGGAAATCGGAGCAGGGTGGGGGGGGGAAATCGGAGCAGGGTGGGGGGGAAATCAGGGCAGGGTGGGGGGGGGGAAATCGGAGCAGGGTGGGGGGGGCAAATCAGAGCAGGGTGGGGGGGATATCGGAGCAGGCTGGGGGGGGGAATTGGAGCTGGGGGGCAAGGGGGAAGCAAGAAAGGCATGGAGCAGTACTCACCACGTGCTCCATGCAGGAAGGGGCGGGCCTCGCTTTACAAGCTCGTATAGAGCTTGCTGCGGGCCAAATAAAAATCCTGGCAGCGAGCAAACACGCGCCAGCCAATCAGGAGAGGGGGGAGGTTTTTTGTTTTTTTTGCAGAGACGCACGCGCTGCTTGGCGCATCGCAAGCGCGCTAAATCCTGTCACCCCGTGGTGACCGGGTGACGGGATTTATCGAGGGACATGGCCGGACCCCCTAACTCACAGGGCCCGGGACGCCAGTACCATCTGTCCCCCCTGCCGCCAACAGAAATCATGGGGCCCGGGACAAACATTTTAAGCATGGCCGCCCCCCCCGTGTCAGCGGTATTGCCCGCCACCCCCCCCATTTCACACATCACAAGCCCCCATCTCTTTCCCCCCGTTCCCATGTATTTCTCTCCTTTCCATCTCACCCTCCCCGCCTTGCATGCATTTCTTTCCCCTGCTTCTCACTAACCCCCTCTCTCCTCCCCCTCAGTCAATAACCCCACGCTCACTCATTCCGTCCTCCCCTCACACAATTCCCCCCACAAGATATATACCAAAAAACTTCCCAGGCCCCGAATACATACAAAAAAATCCCCACCCCCCAAATATATACAACCCCCCCCCCAAATGCATACAGAAAAAAACATCTACCCAATATATATTATATATATATATATATATATATATATATATATATATATATATATATATATATATATATATGTAACGGGTCTTCCCCTACCCAATCGCAAATAGGGTCTCCTAGGGGATATGCTGCTCTGGTTACAATGCATAAAAGTGTGGCGCACCTGCTGGCTTACAGGAGTCCTGAGTCTCCCGCTTGATGGTATTATGGGGAAGGTCAGGCCAGGCTTCTGGGGACATACCCAGTACGTACTCACGGTGACAGTGCCTCCATCTATTGCAGGCCCCAGGATATGGGGTGGAATCCCTGGAATAGAACGTCCCACTCAGGGATGAGAGATTCCAGTCTCACAACCGCTTCTTTATAATCAGAAACACTTTATTTCCTCTGCAGCACACTGTACAGCATACACAGTCACAGCAGTACGTCTCAGAAGTTCTCCCTCAGGATGACCCTGGCCTTTCACTCCCAGTCAGAGCCTTGGAAGCAGGCCTAGCTCTTCCACTACCCCCTATCAGAGTAGTGGGAAAAGTCTACCAGCCTCTCCCAGGGGGAGGGCCTCAAGCCTGCCAGGTCCCTGACAGCTCGGTTAGGTAAGACTCAGCTCCTCTCAGGGTAGGAGCAACTGACTCAATACAGGAAATGCAGATCATTAAGACAGATACAACAAGAGCCCGCCCCTGTCCCTTATTGGACACAGGCCTGACTGCACTGCTTTCTCTGCCTCACTGATCTGCAGTGAGTGGGGAGAACCCATCTTAACTCCTGGCAAACCTGCCCTTACCAGGGATTTTTGCACAGAAGGAGGACAGAATAATAGCCCAAACCTACCAGGGCTATACTCTCCCTCTGGTGGAATCCAATGGTCCTCACTTGGACCTAAATTTGCGGGTCCATCCTGCAGGTGAACAACCTATACAAAACAAAATAACAAGTCATATTATTCACCATAATACAGTGTTATTACATTTGCAGGTTATACACCCTCCTTAGATGGTGACACAAAAGAACTAAGATTACTCCCAACGTGGAGAATCCACTACTAACAGTAATGCCTGGGGCCAGGTTCCTTTACTACCCTACCCTCAGGATATGTACTGTATTCACTTGTACTAGCTATACCCTTTTAGGGTGGCCTGCGCACAGCATGGTCCATTGGGTTTGGAGCAGAAGTACCATAATACTCTGGGCGGCATACTAGACACCTACAATCATCCCATAATTTAGACATGGGTGCTAATGGTCGGAGAGGATCATGCCCATACACTTTCTTAAGGCATATCCTGTAGATGTAAGGCTCCCTTTCTTCATTATACCAATTCTCATCTGATACTTCAGGATCCCAGTCCTCAAGGGAGCTATTAGTATCCCAATTTTCCTCGTCTGATCTTTCCTCATCATCAGAACTATATCCCCTGTCCTCATCAGTGGAACCCATTTCAAACTCAATTCCCCCCTCTACTGAGTGGTGAAAATAAAGTAATGACTTTTGGTGATTTCTGACAACTCTGTCAGACACTGGAGGTACATAGGGTTTTACCCGAGCAACAGGCACAATATGAACAACATCATTACCCAAATCCCCAGAGTCCTGAACCAAACCCACCCAGTCCTTGTAATCAGTGAATGGCTTGGGGACCCCCTGTTCACCCAATGACCCGTGGTGACTGTATCTGGAATCCGAACCAGATGGGACAGGGGCAATGGCAGGGGTAATGGGGCCAGAGACTGAGGCATAGGAAGCAACAGTGTCCGGGGCAAAGTCCTTGGCTTCAGCAAGGCCACGGCCTACCGCAGAGGACGTTGGCTGCTTGAACGCAGCCACGACAAGCCAGCGTTTCCCTCGGTCTACCACCCTGTAAATGTAGTGGTCAATTTCTCGCCTGGAGAGGGCGCTACTCACCGGAGCGGTTGCAGCACAGTCCCAGACCGCTCCGGAGGTCGCCTTGTAAGTGACGTCATCCTCTCGCGAGGTCGCCTCTTGTGTCAGGTCCCGCACAGGAAGTACGTCATCCGCAGGACGGGGTACCGGGAGCTCGCCGCTGTCCTTCATGCGGAAGTAGGCGCTGGGATGAGCCTCGTCTCCGGACTCCTTCGACACACTGGGAGTCACCATGGCCGTGGGACTGCTACGCAGCTCCGGCCGCACCAGCGCCTGCTGTCGGGAGACATCTGGGCTTACCCGCTCCACATCACAGGTAAGTGGCTCTCTTCTTGCAGCACCGCTGTTGGGGTCCGCCGGTAGGCGCATCACCCCCGCTGAACTGCTATCATGCTCGTCGTCCGACAAGTCAGGTAGGGACATCTCCGCAGGGGAATGACATTGGGGCCCCTCGCAGTCACTGGCGGCAATCGGCACAAAGTGGTCCCGCTTCTGCGCCACCAGCGATAGCGATCCCCATCCTCCCTGGGCAGTCACTGTCTCTTCCTTGGGTTCCACCATCGTGAGTTCCGCTTCTGGAACCGGAGTGCATGGACCCCCTGGAGCGTTTGTTGGGGCGCACGGGCCCTCCGCATGGGTAGCATCGACATGGCCCACATCGCATAGCATAACCGCTGGGTCATCAGGCTTTGCTGACACCAGAGGACCGGCTCTGGCCTCATCAGGTTCGATTACCTCACCCGCATTTGGGTTGCGGTCTCTGGACCCGGCTCGGGCCTTGTCTCAGTCGTCGGGGCTTGGTAAACCCCAATGGTAGGCATTAGCGGGCTAGACACAAGATGGCTTGCCTCATTCAAAAAGAAAATAGCCCCCCAAACAAGCTCTTCTCCCAGGCATGCACAGTCAGGGCCCAAACACCGCAAGCTGGTGTCCCCATCAGTGAGTACATCCAGGAAACCTTCTGGCAGCGAGTAATAGGCATATCGCCTGCTCTTACTTTATGTATACACGGGCACAAAAGAAAGGGGTAACTCACTCCTCTGGCCCGCCATGTTCCATCAGTCTGAGGTTGCAGCAGCTCGCATCCAGCTCCTCCTTCAGTTTGGGTAAAGCTCTGGGATTGTCTCTCACTGTGCCCCCTCCCTCTGGTGGAGATTAGAGGAGGGGCACTCGGTAGCAAGGCGTGACTCTGGCTTTCACTGTGACCCCTCCCTCTGGTGGAGATTAGAGGAGGGTCACTGGGTGTTACCTCATGATGTGGACTCTTCGCTGAGCCAGTCACAGGGCAGGGGGCCGCGGCACCTGCTTTCGCGCCACTTCCTGCACATAGGCGGGGCTCTAGCTTTCGCGCCAGACCCGGCCAATTCTCTGCAAATACTCTGCTCAGTCTTTTTGCGCGCAGCACGTGCGCCATCCAGACTCGGCGGGAACCGCCATTTTAGCTTTTTCGCACCGCGCGGTGCACTATCGCATATAGCAGCCGCCATCTTAGGTGAACCCACAATTTTCACTGTAGCGCAACCCTCACTGTTTGGCAGGGAACTCGCTCTCTTGTGAACACTGCAATACATGTAGCCTCTGGCAAGTGGTAAACTCGGCATACCCCAGGCTAGGCAAGACTCTTTCTTTGTATACTGCACACGATGACAGTCCATACACGTGCTCTGCGGTTCATAGTCTGGCTACTGGCTAGTAGTACTCTGGCTCTTCCCTGTGCAGTACTCATGTCTCCCCCTCTTGGCTGCCAGTATCGTGGATCCTATCCAGGGGTCCCTCTTAACTGCGTTAACCAGGCCACCCCCTAGGCATACTGACTACCCGCCTCAGGTTTGACTAGAACAGCAATAGCCTTGTCTCCAGACCTATTCACCCTTTAGGGCAGTCTAGGGCATGCTTTGCGAGGTTTTTCCTTCTCCTGACTACCCCTAGACTTCCCCCTTTCAGCAGCACTTGTTCTGTAAGCATACGTTCAATCTTTCTGTTTTGCGTCGCTGAAAGCCTGTCCTGATTATCTCAGCAGTGCCTCCAATTGTAACGGGTATTCCCCCACCCAATCGCATATATGGCGTATGTAAGGGGAACCTATATGTTACCATGTGTGGTGCGCTATACCTGTCAGGCTCACAGGAGGCCTGAGCCTCCGCTAGTGAGAGCCTGGGGTGAATCCTCTGGAACGTTTCTTCTAATTACAGCGCCTCCACCTGTGCAGGATTCTAGGAGTGTAGAATGCCCCCTACACAGGACCCACATATATGAACCACATACACCAAGGTATATATAACACAGGTTATAACAGAGGCTGCTGGGAATTGTAGTCCTTGGTGGCTCTCTTTAACATTGGGGCCGCGTGCGCGCTGTGTAATGGCCGCCGCCGCTGCTAACTGCGCATGTGCGAACTGGGGGATGTCCCTGACTATGGAGCGTCTCTTCTCACTCCCTGTAATGGCTGCCGTATCGCATCTGGGGCTATATTGCGCGTGCGCGAGCTTCCGCGCATGTGCGAACGCACACAAGATGGCGGCGCCCTGTAGCTGATGTCGCCAGGAGCCCCCGGGGACGCGATCACCCACCCCTGCAACTGCCCTCACGCTCCCGCAGGTAAGAGAGTGAGAACCGAATGTCTGGGGAGCCAGAGGGGACCTGGCTACATATATATACACACACACACACACACACACACACACACACACACACACACACACACACACACACACACACACACACACACACACACACACACACACACACACACACACACACACACACACACACACACACACTTTAAAATTACCCCAACACCCCCAATACATTTAAAAATTACCCCAACACCCCCAATACATTTAAAAATGACCCCAACACCCCCAATACATATAAAAAATGACCCCAACACCCCCAATACATATAAAAAATTACCCCAACACCCCCAATACATATAGAAAATTACCACAACACCCCCAATACATATAAAAAATTACCCCAACACCCCCAATACATATATATATTTAAATTGTGGATGATCTCCTTGGGGATGATGGTCAGGCCGGTGGTGGAGCATGGGGTAACAGCCTCCACTTCCCTGCGGGAGGGAAGGCCTGACACCAGGTCCCTGGTTCAGGATAGTATAGATCTCCTCTCCCCCAGAGGGGGAACGATAGAACACACATCTCTCACTGCTGCACTCTTCCCTAGCAGAGGTTACCGTTTGGATCCAGTGGCCTGCTGCTCTCTCCCTTCGCAGCGGCCAGCTTTGGACTTCTGGCGGTGTGCCCACCCCAGTTAGCCTTCTCCTTGCTGCGACCGGTACCATGGGTCGTGGTTGCCACTCGCGCAGAACCTGCTCCCGCCCTGAAGCTATTACGCTGAAGCGGGACCTATTTGACTTCCTGTTGCCGATACTCCGCTCGGATAACGTTGACCCTGATGTCTCCAATCCTGACCCTGGCTCGTCCACTGACTACAGTCCCGTCCCTGCTATGTACGACTACGAACTGCACTATCCGGATCCAACTACGTGGTCTCAGGTCGGTGATTATATAACCCCACCTCAGCCCCGCGGTCTGGTCCAGGTTTGTGGGGAGCACAACCGTGACAGTTTCAACCTTGATGGGTCTCTTCAATGTGAGGTTGGTTGTACTGGCTCTGCAATTGTCAAGGCTGGGTAGGTTTACCATACTTTATATAAGTTATGTGGGTGAAAAAGGAGACATAAAACCTCCACCATATAGTATATAGCATATAAAAATATCACTTGTGAGCACATGTCTTAGACAGGTCTGCAACCCCGCCTCTCAACATTATCACCTAGCATACAGTGCTTCCACTGCAGCAAGGGACTCTGGGAAATGACATGCAAAAGAGCGCACAGTGTCACATTTTGCCTGAAATCCATTTTATATAGATGTAGCCAGGTCCCCCTTCTCCGAGCTGACCCCCCTTCTTCTTGGGGGCACAGCCGCCGCGCGCGAGGGGGTGAGGGGGCAGGTGCGCAAGCAGCGCGCTATCAGAGAGAGCGGGCCGGTTGCCGGCGACGCGATCGGGCCGTTGCTAGGGCCGCGGTCGCATCGCGAGGGTCCCGGCGGTTCGCGGAGCAGGGCGCCGCCATTGTCAGGTGCGTTGCCCATGCGCAGGGGCTAGAGGTACCGGGAGGCTCACAGACAGGTCACGCATGCGTAGTAAGAAGCGCGCGAACCCTAACCTACCAGGGAAGGCTCTTGGAAGGGACTACAAGTCCCATGAGCCTCTGCAGCGCCCCACGTGATGCCAGGGAGCCAATAGGGCTTAGGATCTCCCTAGAGGGGGAGAATAGATACTTTTCGTGCGCTGCAGAACGGCAGTTGGAGCTGGGAGCTAGGAGGGAGCAGGAAGGGTGTAGGGAGCAAGTGAAGCTCCTGCACCAGGTAGGTTTCCCAATCTCAGATAGGCCCCAACTCACCATCAGGCTAGTGGGTAATTGATAAGGGACGGCCCTAGGTTAGGGACGCTGCCCTTAGGTTCGTGAGGTGCCTTATTGTCCGGTCACAGCGGTCAGTGCTGTGAGGGCGGACAAGAGGGCATCGTGTCAGGTTGTAGTGCGTGGCTGCAGGGATTAGGAGAGGTTAGGTAGGAGTGAGTCAGAGGGAACCCGGGTGGGTACGGGAGAGGCAGTGTGGGTGCAGGGGGTCAGGGACCTACCTGCATAGGATAGACAACCCCGTAGGCCCTAGGAGTTTTCCCCTAAAGTCATGCAAGGTTGCTGTGCTGTAGGGACGGCCTGTAGTACAGCGAGTGTCACGTTGGTTCACGGAGTCAGTTAGGGACTTCTTTGGTTACGCTGCGCATCCGTGCAGAAGGTTGGATGCCGTTCTTCGTTGCGGCTGCAGAGGCTATCCTGGTGGGATTGTTCTGGAGAGAGGTTCCGGTGTTTTTCGGTCGCCGGATCCTTTGTGAAGCCAGTTGCAGATCCGAGCACAGGAGTGCTCGGCAGGTACTCTAAATCTACAAGTGCACCAACAAGGCCAATCACACTCACAAGGGACATAGTGGCTGCGCAGTCACACATATCATTCTGACTGTGAAGGAGGAGGTGGAGGTGGAGGTAGCGTCCTGCATGACGCCGTGTATAGTGTCGCCTCTAGGGAGGGACACCTGTTAATATATGTACATGTGTATGAGATTGCCTGCCAGTAAAGTCATTGATTGTTTTACCTACGTGTGGAGATATATATATATTTCCTGCGAGGAACCAATCACCCTCTGGTGGGAGCCATCGCAGGTGCAGGCGCTGCACCCAATATAGTATTGCGCGAGTAACCCCAGGCTCTCCGTGGCAGAGACTTAGGCCCTGTGAGCCTACAGGTAACAAAGCACATGGTAGCCGCTTACTAGTGATAAGAAGCAGGGTTATATATATATATATATATATATATATATATATATATATATATATATATATATATATATATGTAACCCTTATATATAAAATATATATATTTATATTATAATAATTATATATAATATATATATATATATACCGATATATATATAAAATATATATATATATATATAAAATATATATATATATATATAAAATATATAAAACAGCGCTAGAATTAACAAAATCTAATAAAAATTACTCTAAGAGGACTAAAATATTAACAGAAGGAACCTTGAACACACTGACCCTGTAAATAGAAAAATAACTATACACAATAAAATATACTCAGTCCTTGTATAAAGTCCAAGCAAGAAATAAAAAATCAATGATCCAAATTGGAGATTTGGGAGTTCCTGGCAGCCTTCTCCATAAGGGAAACTGATCCCAGAGATAATCTGTAAAAAGATAATAGGGAAGGGAAAAGAGAGGCGCGCTCTCCTGGCGTAATATTGCTTGAACACTTTATTACACTAATAAAAACAATTGTGGTTCAACTCACAAACAACGGCTGATAGCTCGCACATTTGAGTATAATACTCAGACAGTCCCCAGCTCGGCTCAGTACACTCCTCACTGCCTCTCCGCGTGTAGTTCGTGTTGTGTGTCTTCCGCTTTGCCAATCACCCGGAAGTGATGTCAACACACACCCGGCGCAGTCCCAGGCTCCGCTGTGGGTGGGATCCTGGCTATAGCACTCAGATCACTCTCCAATCCACAGCCAGTCAAAGGGGTGATTCTGTATTGAATCTCACGACACACGGTAATGCAGTGAGACGCAGGGCGAGACGCCGCACTTCTGGAGGCTTGGTCCGCCCTACGCGTTTCGTCGTACACTGACAACTTCTTCAGAGCTGTTGTTTGTGAGTTGAACCACAATTGATTTTATTAGTGTAATAAATTGTTCAAGCAATATTATTACACCAGGAGAGCGCGCCTCTCTTTTCCATATACACACATATATATATATATATATATATAGAGAGAGAGAGAGAGAGAGAGAGAGAGATACATGGCTCACAGTGTATGTGTTAGGAGATTTTATGTTCCAAAAATTTTGACTTGGATCGTGTGAATTTCTGTGAACCACATGAAATTATCTGAAAGACCAGCATGTCTATTGTAGTCTGGGTCAACAAATCAAAGCAAATGGATCATTGTTCTCATCTCTATATATGAGGACACAGTTCAGAAGTTTAAAAGCCCTCATAGAGTAAAAAAAAACATTATTGATCTAGAAGATTTTGCCTCTGGAAAAGCACGTGTGGAAGAGGAATGTGCATTCTCCTGAGGCAGGAACTGACTCAGATTGGTGATAATGACATAGAAGATATGGGCGCTTGATAAACTAGCTTATTGTTAATGCTGTGCAAGCTGTGTGTAAAACACAGGCATAAGTTTATAAGAATTCATGATCAGATGTTAAAGGGGATAAGAAACAAAAAGTGATACAATGTGAGTGCTCATTTGCATGTCATTACCCAGAATCCCTAGCGGCAGTGGAAGCAGTGTATACGTTGTGTGGGAAAAGGCAGGTTTGTGGGCCTGAGATGTAAATGTGCTTATACGTTTTTATTTGGTATCTTCCTGCACACATAGGGAAATCTACGAGTGTCTTCACCGATGATCCCGAAAATGTGATTGATTTACTGTTACATCATGTAGTGGTTAATTGGCAGTGGATTATAGGTAATGACATGAGAGACGATTACTCTTTAGATGATCATTTTTCAATATGATGTTTCCCTGATCACAGAAGAACGGATCGATTGGCAACTTAGCTAAGTACTTATCATTGTGTGGATTGTATTGATGCCCATTTCAAAGGGAATTTAAAAAAAAACGAGCTATTGAGATTTCTAACAAATACCTTGTTTTTAGTAAGTACATTTTAATAAATTATCCCAAAAAATAAATACATCTGTGCCAAGGCTTTTGCAAAATTAGAAAGCATTTTGAGGTCCGATGCAACGAATAGATCAATTAGATTAGCAGGCCTGCACAACATGCGGCCCGCGGGCCGCCTGGACTCCCTGTGCGGCCAGCGATGCCCTCTTCCCCCCCCAGCCCGCTCTGCAGACACAGGAGGGAAGGAGCGCCAGCATTTTGACACGCTCCCCACCCCCTCCTGAGCCCGCTCTGCCGATGCCCTCCCTCAACCCCCTGAGCCCTCTCTGCCTATTAGGGAAGGGTCGGCAGCAGTTTGATGCAATCCCCTGCAGGCAGAGAGGAGAGAAGGAGCAGAGCTGAGGCCGGTCTTACTGCAGAGGGTGGGGGCGGGGTTAGTGACAGAGGGTGGGGGCGGGGTTAGTGACAGAGGGTGGGGGCGGGGTTAGTGACAGAGGGTGGGGGCGGGGTTAGTGACAGAGGGTGGGGGCGGGGTTAGTGACAGAGGGTGGGGGCGGGGTTAGTGACAGAGGGTGGGGGCGGGGTTAGTGACAGCAGAGCCTCATTAGTGAGAGCAGGAAGTGAGGTGCCTGCTGCCAGGGCCCAAGATGGCTTCACCCCTCCTCCCCCCAGCCATGCTCCACAGTGAAAGGTAGGACCCCCCCCCCCCTGCAGCTGCAACTCAGAATTAGTGGCAGTGTGTGTGTGTGTGTCAGTGTGGCAGTGGCAATGGCAATGACAGTGTGTCAGAGTGGCAGTGTGGCAGTGTGGCAGTGTGGCAGTGTGGCAGTGTGGCAGAGTTAGGCTGGGGCCATAGAGGGGGGAGCAGTTCGGAGCCGCGCTGACGCTGAGGGTCGCCTGCTGAAATCTGCGCGATTTCATGCCCATGCAGGCGAGCCAGCGGGCGCGATCGGGAGGCGGGGGGAGACTGAGGGAGGCGGGGCAGTGACGTCACTGGGCCAATCGCCCACGACGCACTGACGTCAACGTCACGGCGCCGACGGCGCCGTGACGTTGACGCTGCTCCGCGCTGACTGGATGTTTTCAGCTGACAGCGCTCTGAAAAACAGCTTCGCTGTCGGCTAAAAAATCCAGCGCCTCAGCACGCCTGCGGACGCTCGCGTGAGCCCCCTCTAAAGACATCCTCATGGAGGATGCAGGGGCTCAGCACGGATCGTCCGCACGGCTCAGCACGGACCAGCACGGACGTGCCTTCTATGGACTCAGCCTTACAGTGGCAGTGTGTGTGTGTGTGTCAGTGTGTCAGAGTGGCAGTGTCAGAGTGGCTGTGGAAGTGTGGCAGTGGAAGTGTGGCAGTGTGGCAGTGTCAGTTTGGCAGTGTGGCAGAGTGTCAGTGGCAGTGTGTGAGTGTGTGAGTGTGGCAATGTGTCAGTGTGAGTGTGGCAATGTGTCAGTGTGAGTGTGTCAGAGTGGCAGTGTGTCAGAGTGGCAGTGTCAGAGTGGCAGAGTGTCAGAGTGGCAGTGTGTCAGAGTGGCAGTGTATCAGAGTGGCAGTGTATCAGAGTGGCAGTTTGGCAGTGTCAGAGTGGCAGTGTGTCAGTTTGGCAGTGTCAGAGTGGCAGTGTGTCTGTGCGGGTCAGTGTCAGAGTGTCTGTGCGGGTCAGTGTCTGTGCCTGTGCGGGTCAGTGTCTGTGCCTGTGCGGGTCAGTGTCTGTGCCTGTGCAGGTCAGTGCCTGTGCAGGTCAGTGGCTGCCGGTTAGTGGCTGTGCCTGTGCCGGTCAGTGGCTGTGCCTGTGCCGGTCAGTGGCTGTGCCTGTGCAGGTCAGTGCCTGTGCTGGTCAGTGGCTGTGCCTGTGCAGGTCAGTGTCTGTGCCGGTCAGTGTCTGTGCCTGTGCAGGTCAGTGTCTGTGCAGGTCAGTGTCTGTGCAGGTCAGTGTCTGTGCCTGTGCAGGTCAGTGCATGTGCAGGTCAGTGCATGTGCAGGTCAGTGGCTGTGCCTGTGCCGGTCAGTGGCTGTGCCTGTGCCGGTCAGTGGCTGTGCCTGTGCCGGTCAGTGGCTGTGCCGATCAGTGGCTATGCCTGTGCAGGTCAGTGGCTGTGCCGGTCAGTGGCTGTGCCTGTGCAGGTCTGTCTGTCCAGGTCAATGCCTCTGTGAGTGTCTGCACAGGTCAGTGGCTGTGTGTCTGTGCAGGTCAGAGAGAGAATGGGGGGTAGAGAGAATGGAGGAGGGTGGAGAGAGAGACTGGATGGGGGAGGGGAGAGAGAGAATAGAGGAGGGGATTGAGAGAGAGAAAATGGAGGAGTGGAGGAAGAGAGAGAGAATGGGGGGATGAGAAGAAAATGGGGGAGGGAAGGGAGAGATTGGGTGGGAAGGGGTAGGAAAAGGAGAGAATGGGGGGAGGAAGGGAGAGAAACGGGGGAAAGGAAAGGGAGAGAGACTGGTGGTGTGAGAGAAAATGGGGGGGATGAGAGAAAATGGGAGAGGGGAGGGATAGAGGGAATGGGGGAGAAGGTAGAGAGAGAATGGGAAGAGGTAGAATGAATAATACATCATCAATGGTGACACTATTAGATATCATTATAATATTCATTTTTTATGATGATCTGTGGGGAGGGGGGAGAGAAGATATGATGAGGATGAGGGGTGCTGGGGGAAATATGATGATGATTTTACCCGTGCGACCCAAATCAATTTTCTTTGGAGCAGTTCGTCCCTTCTCACTTTACAAGTTGTGCAGGCCTGGATTACAGCATAGAACATCCACCCCATAAAAATAAAATCGAACCATCGTTCCATACATTCACATTCCATGCGGTAATTGGCTCTCTTAATTCATTTTTTTGGAGGTTGCACCTGCTTAGGGTTTCTGATTTTGCTGGAATCACGAGGTTTCCACGGCAGTGAATAGTGAAGACAAACAATGAACAGCGCACAAAGTGTTAAATGTAGTAAATAAATAATATTAAAAGTATAGTGAAGAGTGCAAACCAAATGGGCAACAAAATTGTGACCCAAAAAAGTGATTAATATGTGACCTTATAATGAGGTATATTGGACGAGTCGGCTGCTATACACGGAAAGAAGAAAATTTAAAACAACTTACCGTAATTTTCTTTTCCTGGAACCATGGCAGTGGGCACCATTGGTTAATCCCTTCTCACTCTAGGTAGGACAGGAAGTAGACTTTTGCAGGTAGGCCATATAAGGCCCCTCCCTCTACCTGCACATTAGTCTTACGATTCTTCCATAGCTGAAAATATATAACTGATAGGCATTAGACATACATAGGGAGGGTAACTATGTGCCCACTGCCATGGTTCCAGGAAAAGAAAATTACGGTAAGTTGTTTAAATTTTCTTGTTTCCTGATCACCCTGGCAGTGGGCACGATTGGGACATACCCAAGCAGTGAAATTTTTTAGGGAGGGATACATCAGAATGAACAACACCAGTTAATGCCTTATCAGTTTGACCTTTATTAATACACCTTACACTTATTTCACTACAGATTCTAACACTACGACCAAAGCTTGCGTCAGCTGATGATTGTACGTCTAGTCTGTAGTATTTCAAGAATGTATTGAATGAGGACCAGACTGCCGCTTTGCATATCTGTCCTGGTGTAGCCTGGGCTTTAAATGCCCATGAAGTAGACATGGCCCCTGTAGAATGAGCTTTAATGTTCAAAGGTTTATCTTGTCCTTTGCTTTCATAAGCCTTTTCAATACAAGACACTATCCACTGGGAAATTGTTGTCTTTGATGCTGCTTGACCTTTCTTCGGTCCCTCTGGAATTGATGAATAGTCTGTCTGACTTTCTGATATCTCGCATCCTTCCAGGTACACTTTTAGACATCTTACCACGTCTAATTTGTGTAGTCTCTCTTCTTTCTTATT
The DNA here is from genome assembly GCF_040206685.1 of Ascaphus truei. Taxonomy (NCBI): domain Eukaryota; kingdom Metazoa; phylum Chordata; class Amphibia; order Anura; family Ascaphidae; genus Ascaphus; species Ascaphus truei. Next base: position 365,913,733 of record NC_134486.1, read on the forward strand.
CTTTGGTTCTGGACAGAATGACGGAATCACAATTTCTTGATTCATATGGAACTGTGATACAACTTTTGGCAGGAATTGATGTACTGGTCTGAGAACTGCCTTGTCTTGATGTATGACTAGGAATGGTTCATTGGCTGATAGAGCCTGTAGTTCTCCCACTCTCCTTGCTGAGGTGATTGCTATCAAAAACGCCATTTTCCATGATAACCATTTTAAGCCTATCTCCTGTATAAGTTCAAACGGAGCTGCTGTTAGTACATCCAATACTAGGGACCAGTCCCCTGTAGGTACCCTGTTCTTGATTTGAGGCCTTAACCTTTTAACTGCCTGAAAGAATCTGATGATCAATCTTTCCATTGGCAGATTTCTTTCCAACAAGGCTGATAGTGCAGACACCTGTACTTTCAATGAGCTAAGACTGAGACCTTTCTCAAATCCTTTTTGCAGGAACTCCACTATTGATACAATTCTAGGTGAAAGGAAATTTTGTTTTTCTTTTTCACACCAATCGCGAAAGCAAAGCCAGATTCTATGGTATACTTTCGATGTGGAACTTTTCCTTGCTTTTAAAAGGGTTTGGATTGTTTTGTCTGAACAACTTTTCAGTCTCAATGTTACCCGCTCAATCGCCATGCCGTCAAGCCCATTGTTTGGCATTCGGATGACATATTGGCCCCTGTTGCATCAACCCTTTGCGATCTGGTATGTGCCATGGTGTATCTACTGCCATATTTACCAAGTGTGTGAACCAAAGCCTTCTTGGCCAGTAGGGTGCTACGAATATCACCTCTGCTTGGTCTTCCCTGATTTTCCTGATTGTTTTCGGAATTAGGGGAATTGGAGGGAACAGGTATGGCAACTTGAAGTGCCATTTGAAACTGAGAGCATCTGTACCTTGTGCGCTTGGATGAAACTGTATGGCACAGTAGTTCCTTACCTTGCGGTTTTGGTGTGTCGCCATGAGATCTATGTCTGGCTGACCCCATCGCTCTACCAGTTCTTGAAACACCTGTGGATCTAATGCCCATTCTCCTGGATATATGATGTTCTGACTTAGAAAGTCTGCTGTGACATTTTCTAGTCCTGGGATATGTATGGCTGTAATTTCCGACAAGTGGCACTCTGCCCAAAAGAGGATTTCTGCTGTGAGGTTCATCAGCTTTCTGCTCCTGGTTCCTCCTTGTTTGGCTATATACTTGACAACTGACCTGTTGTCTGATTCTATTTTTATACAGCCACCTCTATATGGGCTTGGAAAGCTTCTAAGGCCCTTTGTACTGCTTTTAGTTCCAACAGATTTGATGGAAGATGCTTTCCTGGTTTGTCCAGGTTCCTTGCACCAATGTTTCTCTCATCTGGGCACCCCAACCTGTGTTGCCCGCATCTGTTGTAATTCTTACCCAGTGCACTGGTTGTAGTGTTTGTCCCTTTTCCAGATTTCGGGTATCTTCCCACCACTTTCATTCCTGTTTTGTGTGTGGGTGTAACAAGATTCTTTGTCTTGTGTCCTTGTGCTTCCCGTTCCATTGTTGCAGAAAATAGTTTTGCAGTGGTCTCATATGTATTGCTGCCCATTTTGTGACGCTTAATGTTGAAGCGAATTTCCCTAGGAGCTTCATGCATTCATGCTGAAGTCCTGGTAGCTTTCCTGAGCTTCTTTGTTTGCATGGCTATGTCTTGCCTCTTTGCGTCTGGTAATCTCACTTCTCCTTTTGCTGTATCGAATTCTACCCCCAGATATCTTAACAGCTGAGTGGGCATGAGATGGCTCTTGTCTCTGTTTATTAACCAACCGTGGTGTTCCAGGAAGGTTATTACCATCTTCTGGTCTTGTTTGAGTTTCTCCAGACTCTTTGATTTTACTAGGATGTCGTCCAGGTATGGGTATATTTCTACCCCTATCTCTCTAATTTCTGCCACTAGAGGGGCTAGAACCTTTGTAAACGTCCTTGGGGAAGTAGCCAGACCAAATGGCAGTACTGTGTACTGATAATGATCTTGATTTACTGCAAACCTTAGGAATCTTTGATGTCCCTTTGCTATGGGCACATGTAGATAAGCGTCTTTAAAGTCTATCGCCACCATCCAGTCTCCTGGTTGTACCTCTTGAATAATCAGGTTCAACGACACCATCTTGAATTTTCTTATTCTCAAGAATAAATTTACCTTCCTTAGGTCTAGGATTGCTCTGTAATCCCCTGTAGGTTTTCTTACTAGAAAAATCCTGGAATAAATTCCGCTTCCTCTGTCTTCCTGAGGTACCTTCTTTATTACTTCTGCTTGTAATAATTTGTTTAAAGCCGAATTCATCTGCCTTCTTTTTTCCTTGGACTGTATATATGTTATTACGTCCATATTTCTTCTTGGCATCTCCCTGAATTCTATACTGTACCCCTGACGAATGGTCTGTAATACCCAATTGTCCTGTATTGTTTGGGCCCATGTTGCAGAAAACTGCTTCAGTCGCCCTCCTACTGACAACTGCTGGGCCCTCTGACCTTCATGTGGATTTATTCTTTGTGAATGATCCTCTTCCTCTGGTGCCACGAAAAAGCCGGTTCTGGCCGCCCCTCCATGTTGTTTGTCTTGGGAATGACCTACCAGGTCTATATGCCTTTGCTTCTTTATACTGGTTTCTATTAGCCTGTTGGAAACCGAATCTTCTGGCTCTGTTTTCCTGAGGTAAAAAAAATGCTCATACCTCCTGATGCTTTTGTTATTATCGCATCCAGTTTGTTACCGAAAAGGAACTCACCTTCAAATGGTAATCCACACAAGCTGTTCTTTGATGCTGTGTCAGCCATCCACTGTCTGAGCCATAAAGCCCTTCTGGCTGATACCGCCAGCGCCATAGATTTGGCAGCTAATTTTACTGCATCCAATGAGGCTTCCGCTATGTAATCTGTTGCCCATTTTACTTCTGACAGTGCTTTAAGAATAGCACTTCTTTACGCCTTTGTTTATTGCCTCTTTAATGTTGGCAATCCACACTCGCATAGCCCTTGCTGCTGACGTAGTTGCTATGGCAGGTTTGTAGGATGTTCCTTTTTTTTTTTTTTTAAATACATAATCCATCTTCCTATCCATAGCGTCCTTCAATGACGCAGCTTCCTCTATTGGGATTGTGGTCTTTTTTACTATTCTGGAAATAGCAGTATCCACCTTTGGGCTGACCTCCCAAAATTTTACCTCCTCTTGTGGGAATGGATACATCTTCCCAAACCTTTTAGGCGTAAATACTCTGGCGTCTGGTCGAGCCAGCTCCACCTGAATGAGGTCCTTAATTACTTAATGGATAGGAAAGACTCTATCTTTCTTTGTCTCGCCCCAAAAAGTTTATCCTTCTTGTGGGTTAACTCCTCGGTGTCTTCTAGTTCCAATGCCTGTCTCATGGCTTTGATGAGTGGATCCACCATTTCTACATCAAATTCAGATTCCTCTTCCTGAATATCTTGATCTGATGAATCCATTTCACCCTCTGATATCTGAAAACAATCAATGTCAGACTCATCTGATGAAAAACCTTTCCCCTTATCCAGACTGGTTTGGGATCTAGATCTTTCTGCGCAGGGTTAACAGCTTGCTGGACTGCCGCATCAACACTTTGTTTAACAGCCTCCTTCATCAATACAAGGAAAGTGCTCATTTGTTCACTGGTATCCCCTGCAGCTGCCTTAAGACAATCTTCACATAATTGCTTCTCTATTAGGGCTGGTTTCTCACAAGCTGAACACCATTTAGTTTTCTTAGCAACCTTTATTTTATGTTGCAGGGATTCCCCTGTCCCTTTTGAAGACCCTGCTTCTGTGAGGGTAACCACCGAACTATATTATAAAAACAAAATAAATACTAAACATACACCCTAATGTATATAGACCATTTCTCTTTCCCATGTAGAACTAAAACTAAGGACTCACCTAGTCTTGGGAACTGAAGTTTCTGGGTGTTTCCATTTTCCAATCCATTTTCAGCACTTAGCTTCTCCCTGCTGAGCGTTCCATGCTGCAGCTCTCACACACACATACACACAGTGTGTTCGTCGCTTCTATGACGCATCTGCCGGCCGGAACGTGACGCGCGCGCTCCCGTGCAGTCGCGTGCACTGTTCCCTGTACCGCAGCATTCCAGACGCTAGCGCGGTCAATTTGAACCTTTTCTCCCTTTCGCAACTATGGCTGCTCCCCCCTCCGTGTGTAGCGGGCTCCTGGGGTACTTTTACCGCAGCGTACCAGACGCTAATGCGGCGAGTCTGGGCCTCCACGGCTCTCAGCTGCAGCTGCTATGCACCCCTTCTGCTTACCTTTCGTTTGGTACTGGGGCTTCCTTGCATGTAAGCTTCCACGCCCGCGGCTGCAGCTGCTCCCCACCCCACGGATGTAATGGGTTCCAAGGGCTCCCCCGACTCTAAGGGGTCTCCGTCTTGCCACCAGCAGGGCGCGTCGATCGGAGCTTCAGGGCAGAGAGGCTGAGACCCTGGATATCTGCACTAGGTGCAGTAGGTGAGTCCCTTACAAAATAAAAAATCCTACTCCTAGCTGTGAGGACAGGAAAAAGACTAATGTGCAGGTAGAGGGAGGGGCCTTATATGGCCTACCTGCAAAAGTCTACTTCCTGTCCTACCTAGAGTGAGAAGGGATTAACCAATGGTGCCCACTGCCAGGGTGATCAGGAAAGATGGCTCACATCTCATGAAACTGGAGAAAAACAAGAGGAAAAAGTGCACAACTCATGTTGTAGTATTAAAAATTATATTGGTGAGGATGACAAGGGTGAGTATCACACGTACAGGAAATAAGTTCTTTAAGTCATATTTATGCAATAACCAGCACCGTGTTACCACAGTCGACAGGAGACTACCTACGGGTGGATTACGTCATCAGCTGATCAGTCGAATGGACAGGATGTCTAAACAAACATTGGATTCTACAAATCCGTCCACGGGCTGTGGAATCTGCGGAGTGTATTGGTAATAATAATGAAAAAAAAGACCGCAAATCGCCCTTTTTGAGATTGATCTGCTGAAATCCACAGACCAAAGAAACCGGTCAAACCGCTGCGAATCCAAATCCGACCACAACATTTGTCCATCTCTATTTGGTAGGCATAATCCTCGTGATTTGTGCCTGTGTAAAGTCTTTTTACTGATCCTTGGTTTGTTATACTCCCAGTTGAAGTTTATAATTTTACTTTCGAGGGCCGCAATATAATGTTCGGGGATTTTTAATGCAATGGCTTGAACAGACATCATTCTAGGTAGGATTTTTATTTTGATAGTTAATCCTACCTATCCAAGATAATCCATATTTTTTAGATCATCCTCTATGGCTTTTGCCAGCAGGATGTAGTTGGCCTGGAAGAGGTCCTCTACCTTTGGGGTTATATTTGAGGCTAGGTATCTTATACTTTTGCTATTCCAGTCAAAGGGAAAAATTTATTTCACTTGGGCTGCTATCGCTTTTGGAAGATTTATGTCCAACGGCTGTTTTTGATAGAGTAAGGCATCCAATTTTAAGATTAATCTATTTCCCCAGCACACTCAATATTTTAGAAATATTAGGGCAGGGGTGTGCACACTTTTCTAGAGTGGCACCCTGCCTGCTCCCCCCCCCCTCCCTCCTTACCTTGTCTCCGGCGCGCTGACATAACATTGCCATGATAATATGACATTGTGACCCGAAGTACAATTTGATGATGCTTCGCCAGAAGCCATCGGAGACAAGGTAAGGGACCTTACAGAGGCCACCTGCACGCTCCTTGGCGTTTAATTTAAATGGTTTGGGGGAAGAGCGCAGGGCCTCTGTAAGCACTGCGCTCCCTTCCTCCCCCTCCCGGAAATCTTGCACCCCCTCCTCCTCCAGTTTGCGCACCCCTCTTTAGGGGATTCGTTATAATTCGAAGGATGTCGTCTGTATATAGTGCAATCTTATGTTCTTTATTTCCTATTTTTATGCCCGTTATATCTACATGATTCCTTATTGTTTCTGTCAACGGTCCCACTACTAATTCAAAGATTACCGGGGATAGTGGGCAAACTTGTCATTGTGCCGTTGTATATCAAATGGTTGAGCTATTTGTCCATTTACCATGACTTTTGCCAGCAGGTTGCTATATAGGGCTTTAATATATGTATCGCCTGTTCCTATGCGCTCCAGCATCCTGAACATGAATCTCCTACACTCTATTGAATGCTTTTTCTGCGTGTATGGATAATATCACTGCTCAATATTGTGTTTTTATGTGGTTCAATGTGTTTATAATTCGTCTGGTGTTATCCTTTGCGTCTCTTTTGAATATAATTTAAAAAGTGGCAGCATTGCAGTAAATAGTCTTGAAGCAACTTACTAAACTGGATCCTTGTTACCTACTGGAACTGTAAGTAACCACCCGGCTCCTCCAGAGAGCAACAGAGGCTAAAAAGAATGTTCCCAAAGAGGTCAAATGTAGACCACATTTAATAAAAAGCTGCAATATTCTAGACCATCGATAGGCATTAGTTATCAAACATTTAACAACAAAAGATGAATGCGAGGAAAGGGAGTAAAATTCCATTGATTTATTCAAGTTTTATATTTACAAAACGTAGACAGGAAAACAAAAATACACCCAATAAGTAAATATCGCAAGGGTTTTTCTAATATACAAAAACAACATTGTACCCATGTTTCAGGCCCGACAAGGAGCAGTCCTCGACTTTCAGCAGAGTAAGATTTTATTGTTTATTAGAATTAGTAATATTGGTGTTGTAAAGGTCTAGAACTAGGATATGAAACTTATTCTACTGGCACCTTTTTTTTTTTCCAGCATACCATGCACCGGGCCGCCGACAGGGGGGGGACAGCCGGAATTGCTGTCCTGGGCCCAGCTAGTCAAGGGGCCCGGCCTCACTGACAGCAACTCTACAGCTCACTCTCTGCAGGCAAGACGGGCCCTACCCTTCCCTCGCAGCAGCCATCTGTCCCTCTCCTATCGCCCGTCCTGCAGGACTGAAGGGCCATCCCTTTCTCTCTTTTCTGCCCATCTATCCCTTCCAAAAATTGTTACTCTACAAAGTTTGTCAAAATACAAAAAAAGCATCAGAGAAGTTGCCAGTGTAAGTGAAATAATGTGTATCTTTGCCACTTTCGGTAGTGGTAGGGATTATAGGAACCATGTTGCTACATAATAGGAATCAGTCTATACAGCCTTAATTCTACAGTGCCTGGTTTATTTGTTCCAAAGAATAAAACTATTGACAGGAGATGCAAGACCGAGACAGATCATGTGCAAATTATACTGTATTTATAATGCGGCTGACGATCTTCCGTTTCTTACAATCTTTAGTTTTCTAAACAGGTAGTCCAGTGATACAAATCAGACTAGTTAATTCATAGCGCCAAACAACTGCAGGCTATCCACAATTTCATTTAATTCACACTTCAGTGTACACATAGTCCTATGCAAGGTATGCAAATAAAAATGTGCCTGGTTCAAAGATAGATTAGCACACCAAGACTAAAAAATATTTGGTTAGAAGTCTGTGGCTACATAGAGACCTTTGCATGTTCAATAGCACATATTTAGATACTTTAGTTATAAATTCAGTGGCTACCCCCATTCTGTTGCTGAAGAGTGTGTCCCAGTAATTCAAATGGAGGTTTACTGTAATGTAGCAGTGTGTGTATTGCAACAACCTAGTCTCAAAATGACAGGACATGATTAAAGAAAAGAACAAACTTAAAATACAAATCATATGGCTACGACCATTGTCCGTGATTAAATATACATAAGACAAATATTGCAGGTCCCTCAATATATTGCTAAGCCTCTCTGGCACTTAACGGCTAAAAAGTAAACCAAGACAGATTTAGCTTTTGCAGCAACAACATTTTGTAAAAGTTTTACAGGGTAAACACATTTGAGCAAAATCTACAAAACATTTTTACATATGTACAAAGTTGTCCTCATTCCAATTAATTAATCGATAGGCATTTCATTCATGATTCTGTGTGTTGTGCTGTCTTTGATATGTACAGTACATGACTCTTCAAAATCGACCATTACAAAAAAATGTATTGCCGCTTTGAAGCATGTTCATCAGTATATGTTTTCAATACAAGGCGGTGCAGAGTATGAGAATGCACTTCCAACTTCGACAGTCCTCTACATTTAGGGCTAAAGAAAAAAGTCTCTAATTAGACACGTCTCTGCGGATGGACAGTGTATAAGGAATTCTCAAACAATTGAGAAACCCAAAGTTAAGACAGATTATGATGCGTATAGAGCGAACAGTAAATGCAAAGATCTATGGGCATTCATGACTCCAGAGGTGTTTTCTCCAGGGGGGAATGGGAAATTGGAAGTGTGTAACTATGCCAGGCCCCATATTCATGTTTGGAATGGGTGGGGAGGGACAAGCATGCAATGCCCTATTAAAGCTAATTTTCTAGCAAGCTGTTTTTAGCACAACGCTGTCTACAACCCTTAAACCATTTCCAAAGGGGAAAATCCCCCCCCTTTTACTTTTCTTCATTGCCGAGTGACCTGCACCATAGGGTCAAGAAACACAGTTTGTGCACTGAAATTTGTCAATAGTAGCATTGGTATATTATAAAATAATGAATACAAATAGCTACATAGTAAGCTGTACCAGGATACATGGCCACACATTAAAGCACCAATTTGACATTAGACTTTGCAGCTGGAATACTGTATCTTCTGAATTTGTAATCAGGTGCAAAGACTAAGCAGTCCAGCTCTGGGGGGAACCTAGATCAGGTAAGATTTATAAAGTAAAACACCCCAAGACAGGAAGCATGCAGGTGGGATTGCTTCTTCAAGTGCTCAGCTTTTTCTATTATATAATTGATAGTTGACCAAAAAAAATTAAAAACAAAAATTAGAAAGTGATTTCAGCATCTATTCGTTTTACTTTCATGACTTTACAAGTGTCCTCTCCAGATATTAGGATAGACTTCTAAAGCCTATAGAGTGAAATCTATGAAGAACACTCAAGTTAGTCCGTTGAGAAGGTAAAGTGATGTGCAAAAGGAGATTACAATGGCAGCAGCAGTTTATTTAATCCGGGGCCACGCAACAACCCACAATATGACAGGCTGAGTGACGGTAATTTTTCTCTTAACCCCATCTGTCATAGGAGCCAAAAACTCGCTACATGTTGCAACGTTACAAGCGCCTCTGCCAGTTGATGGGATGAAGGCTTTAGCACATTAAAAAATAAAATTCATGTGCATATCAACTCCCCCCCCCCCATCGATTTCAGAAACATGCAACATGTACTTTAATTCTCTGTTCCCAAAAAGTTGAAAGTAGCTATTTCTTGTATTAGCACTGCAGCAGGTCAGGCTTCAGTAGCGCGTGCAATAACTTATTGCAGAATACTGAAGCATGGAGTTCTTTGACCGTACTGGATACAACAGTCTGCCAGGGAGACATTTCCCGTGTCTGCACAAAACGCACTGCGTAGAGTAGCAGTCAGATTGTTCTGCCAGGTATGGGGGGGAGTCGGGGGTATATCAGTCCGCAAAATAATATATAAAAAAAAAAATTAGCCACAATAAACGAAAACATGAAATCCCTGAAATGCGGGATTGACTTTGCCATGTGATGGTGCCCTTGTTTAAGCAGTTCCTGGGTTAACAGAATAAATCAGTTGAATGTACTGCTGGAGAGGCAGCATCTGCACTGCTTAATTTGTTTTGTGGTCTACAGAAAGCTTTTCATGCTTGACAGATTGGTATATGACACATACACCGCATTAGGAACTGTGACTATTGCTAGAAGCGGACCTCTCCAGCCTCTCTATCGTCCTCATCATCGTCTTCATCATCGTCATCATCGTCGTCTTCATCATCCTCATCATCCTCCTCCTCCACCTCCATTTGAATGGGTTCTGGTTCCATCTTAAGAGTCTTGGTCAAACGCTCAAATGTTTTCTTTTCTACATTAGCCTGTTCCACTTCACACAAATACACGTCAATCGGTCCTTTTGTGCTCTTGATATGAATCTCTACGCAATCCTACAATAAAAGACGACTTGTTAAAACAGGTAAAAATAAATATACATACAGTTGTGTGCAAAAGAAAGTACACCCTCTTTGAATTCTATGGTTTTACATATCAGATGATTCAGATGATCAGATGATTCAATAGCTTGTAGAACCACTTTAGCAGCAATAACTTGAAGTAATCGTTTTCTGTATGACTTTATCAGTCTCTCACATCGTTGTGGAGGAATTTTGGCCCACTCTTCTTTACAACGTTGCTTCAGTTCATTAAAGTTTGCAGGCATTTGTTTATTCACAGCTCTCTTAAGGTCCCACCTCAGCATTTCAATCGGGTTGAGGTCTGGACTTTGACTGGGCCATTGCAACACCTTATTCTTTTCTTTTTCAGCCATTCTGTTGTAGATTTGCTGGTGTGCTTGGGATCATTGTCCAGTTGCATGACCCAATTTCGGCCAAGCTTTAGCTGTCGGACAGATGGCCTCACATTTGACTCTAGAATATTTTGGTATACAGAGGAGTTCATGGTCGACTCAATGACTGCAAGGTTCCCAGGTCCTGTGGCTGCAAAACAAGCCAAAATCATCACCCCTCCACCACCGTGCTTAACAGTTGGTATAAGACGTTTGTTCTGATATGCTGTGTTTGGTTTTCACCAAATGTGGCGCTGTGCATTATGGCCAAACATCTCCACTTTAGTCTCGTCTGTCCAAAGAACATTGTTCCAGAAGTCTTGTGGTTTGTTCAGATGCAACTTTGCAAACCTAAGCCGTGCTGCCATGTTCTTTTTAGAGAGAAGAGGCTTTCCCCTGGCAACCTTTCCAAACAACCCATACTTGTTCAGTCTTTTTCTAATTGTACTGTCATAAACTTTAACATTTAACATGCTAACTGAGGCGTGTAGAGTCTGAGATGTAACTCCTGGGTTTTTTGCAATTTCTCTGAGCATTGCATGGTCTGACCTTGGGGTGAATTTGCTGGGACGTCCACTCCTGGGAAGATTGGAAACAGTCTTGAATATTTTCCACTTTTGAATAATCTTTCACACTGTTGAATGATGGACTTTAAATTGTTTGGAAATGGCCTTATAACCCTTGCCAGACTGATGGGCAGCCACAATTAATTCTCTAAGATCATTGCTGATGTCTTTCCTCCTTGACATTAAGTTAACACACACCTGAATGCTCCGGACCAGCAAACTGCTAAAACTGCGGCTTTTATAGGAGGTGGTCACACTTGCTGATGATCAATTAATCAAGGGCATTTGATTAACAGCACCTGTCTGCTACTTAGCATCTTAATTCCTATGGAAGCAGTAAGGGTGTACTTAGTTTTTCACACATAGCTTCTCCATTTTGGCTTTATTTTTGTTAACTAAATCATGACACTGTGTAATATGTCATGTGTTGTTGTTCATCTGAGGTTGTATTTACCTCATTTTTAGACCTGCTAAGGAGCAAATGATTGTTATGTCCTGATATGGAAAACCATAGAATTCAAAGAGGATGTACTTTCTTTTTCACACAACTGTACATACCACTTTTCACATTAAAATATAAAAACAAAAATTTAATTCTCAACAGTATTACAACCAGAACAATATTTTCCATGTAAAGCTACATGAATGCAGCAACCATTTCTAACCAACCTACCCCTTATTTTATTTTTTATTTTTTAACATGATTGAAACCGGGGCATCAGCAAGATCTATTGTGCCATTTTCAGGGTTCCCAAGATACTTACCGATTTTTAAGAGGGAGGAATCAATAGGAAGTTGCAAGCAAGGATGTTGCAACTTCCTATTGGTCTGAAATTTGGCAGCCATTTTGTTACCCCTGGAGGGAGATTTGTAACTCTTTAACTGCTCCAGTAGGCATCTCAGGAACTAGGGGGTCTCAGAATCAGCTCTGTTCAATCTCAGTTTCAATACTGGGGGGGGGGGTGGGGGGTGGGGAGGGGGTGGCAATGGGCATTACAAAAATAAAACTCCTTAGGGGGCATGGGGAAAGAAATTGCTGCTTCACATAAGAGTGCTGTAACAGACTTGCTCCCTGTGTGTGGTGTCACTGTTAAGAAAGTGCTTATATACAGTCAGAGTTTCTCCTCCCCACTTCTCTGACAAGCACATTGTGGGGTAAAAGGGGTAAAGAAAGAGACTTTGACAAACTTCCCCATCCAAAGGCCCCAAAGAAATTCAATTTGTAATGCCAAACAATCTAGACTACAAGTAAGGTTACATTTATTTAGGGGAGCCAATAAGAATTCAAAAAGGTTTCCTGGCTGGCCAAGTGGAATTGCGCCTTTCAGACCACCTACATTAACAGTGCTCTGGTCTACCAGCGTTAACAGTGTTGTCACAGGTTAAAGAACTAACGTCCAATTAAAAGTACCCACTTTCTTGGGTGCTGGGACTTCTAGCTTAGTTTCTTCTGGGGCTTTGACTGCAAGGACAATCTGTTCATGGTAAGCTTCAATGCTGTGGATATCTTGGTAAGTCACATAAGCCAATGTTTGTTGGTTAAGGATTATAGTACACACTGCAAAAAATTTACATACATACATATTTTTTTTTTTTAATGGTTTACCATTTAAGAGCAAAAAATAAATATTAAAAAAAAAAAGACAACCTTACAATCTCTCTCAAGACAAATTATTACTGGTCAGCTGATATATTTTTTTCCCCAACCTCATTTACTATATGTATATGTCCAAGTTCAACCCATGTTAAATAACTGTAAATTTTTAACAGACGCAAAATAACATTTTTCCCAAATCTTATGGTTGCGGAGCAAAACCAGAGAAATTGATTTGAGTTCCTGCATATAGGATCCTGAAATGCCATTATCACTTGATACGATGATTGGTTTAAAAATGTCACAATTCACTAATATTTGACCCTCTGAACCCATCACATTGTTGAAAGGGAATTGTTGCTACTCTTGTAAGCAAATGGCACAAGGCCATTTCATGTTCTTTTTTACTTACATTCTCCTGAGAAATGGGTGTTTAATTAAAATTATGCTGCCACCATAATGCTTCATGGACAAAAGTGACCAAAAATGTTTTATCGGTTAAATGTAGCACCTGATGCCTTTAAAACAATTATGCAAATACTTTTTTTTTTTTTTAACTTTGAAGAGTGTTTATAATTTTATTCAATGTCTTTGGTGATCAGACTTTGCCTTCAAAAAAAAGAAAAAAATAAAAAAAAATAAAGAAGAGCAATGGTCAATAGTCTTGGTTTTGGCTATTGCATAGTAATTAGAAGGCAATCAAGGGAAACAAAATAGCCGATATGCCTTTTTCTTTCCCCTTCTGACCGGTGCTCACTGACAAAGCATATTTCTGCAACAGAATGCAAGTAAGTGTTCCGGGCATAGAATCTTCTAAGCAAGCCGATAATTGGTTTACATTTTTATTCACCTGCTATGCGAGTGCTCCCTTAAAAAGTACAAGAGGGTACTACAATGCACCAATATCCTAATCATTTTCCACAAAAACACAAGGGGCGTACAAGTTTAATATTTTTCCATCAAACTCGCAACATGGGACTTTTTTGTTTTTATTTTAAACACAAAAGTTGCTCATAATGCATACATTGTGCATCTTGTGAGCTAGGTAGGCAACTATTACCACGTGCTATACACATCCCATGGGTTCTTTACCCGTTTACAAAGTTATACGTTTGCACAGATTTACTTGATGCAGCGTCACCCAAAGCCAATAAGTTAGAGGCCTTGCATGCTCCCCAGCATTTAATACAAATGCTTTGGCTAAGAGCGAGGGCGTCTGTAACCGCCACCCCCTTAAAAACAAACAAAAAAAATCTCACCCCCCAGTTTGCACACCCCTGGGTTACACAATGCACTGACAGTCATGGTGCTGAAAATACTTTTTTTCTTCTATATCTCACACATGACCAGAAAGGATATTTTGCATTGGCCTTGTCCTCTGTTACTTGGAATAACTGGTAGGCACAGGTCCTGATTAACCTATCCAGCGCTACTTCCATAGCAGAAAGATCACTCAACTCATGCCGAAGCTTCTGCTGCTCAGGAACCTCAGTGCCCGTCTGATTCAGATCAGACCCCCTGAAAACAAACAAATAAAAGGTCACCTTCTATACACAATCATTTGCACACAGATATCCAGTCACTGCAGGAATGGACTTTATTTTTTTACTTTTCTTGTAATAAAAACGGTTTTCACTGTATCTTTCAGTCTTGCAAGTTATAATTTATACATCACTAGCGTGTCTATACCTAACACTAATAGGATGGTAATGAGTGCAGGAAGGTTGCAGGGAGCACAGAAACCTTCTGGTTAACAAAATTACCCTCAATACCGTACATATTATATATAATAATAAAAAAAGTGTGGTGCAAAGTACTTTTCTTCCTACATTGTTGCGAGAGCTCAGTACTGTACCTGCCTGAGACTAGGGAGAAGTAGAGCGTAGCAGGGGGGAAAGGAGACTGGGATATAGATAATCAATCTGCCCCCTCAAAATACCCAGTGTGGGACACTAGCCCCTGAAGTGGAGACCACTCAAACCAGAGCCATTTCCATAGGCAAGTACTTCTGTCACCATGAGTGTACAGTCTTACACCCATACATGGCAATGACTTCAGGGCACTAATAAGCATTAGTCAGGAAACTTAAAAAACAAAATTAAATCTGCTTGGCGATTGCAATAACTTTCATGCGTCCGTAATGCGCACACCTCCCCCAACTATTAAGTGCAAAACAAAAATTATGCCTTTGTACTGCTAATTTACCACATTTTAGAGCAATGATGTAAAATATATCAGGCCCGATGTCAACAGGGACAGCATTTTTGAAGACTGGTTTACTCTAACAAACAAAAAGCTTCAATACAACATGTCTGCACTTCACTGCAGGGAATCCTATCTAACATGTTCACAATTCTAGCTTTTAACAGTCCTATTTAAAATAAGAAGAACTCTTACCAAGCTTAAAGTGGAACATAAAGAGGGGGGGGGGGGTTGGGGGGGAATGTGTTTACATTGCAATTTATCCCTACTACAGATGTTTTTGATGGGGGAGGGTGGGGGGAGGGGAAAGCAATTCCACAGTTTATAAAACTTGAACTTAACTGACCCATGTGCACCAGAGAGATGTTTGGCTTCCAATTATCCTGCTTGTTAGAAAGGTCTCCATATAAAAACCCAATGCAAGGTGAAGTGCTGAACATTAGCTTAGGTTTTCTGAGCACACGGCTCAACTATGTTGTACTCCCTAGAGAAATTCTTACTGATCTGGCCATCTTATGATTTTACAATGTACCAGTTAAAAATCAGGCTTTAATATGAAATATATATTTCTTAAATACTAGAGATGCTTTTCACCTCATTTCAGTATGCTTTCAACATATATAAAGATACCCAACAAGCTCTCAGAAAGGACCTGCGACATTATGGTCATGCCTTGAAAGTGGCTCGCAGGCTTATACGCTTTGGCCAAAGGGTTAACTGAAAGACCCTTTTTTCAAGAGATATATAGTTATTTCACTGTGTATTTTTGTCACATTGGATGTTGCTCTGGACTTCTTTTTTTCTTGCTTTCAACATATGTAAGAACAGATTGTGTTCAATGATCCATTTGATAATACATACATATTGTATTGTAAAGTGAAGTCTAAAGAGCTACGGCCACTTTAAAGCAGCAGTCCAAGCTGCAGTTTTTTTCCCCCCTTCAATTAGGTGCATCAATATAATCCACACAATGATAAGTAATTAGCTAAGTTGCCGATCGATCCATTCTCCTGTGATCGATTGGTGAAGATTCGACTGGGGGGGGGGTCACTAAATGTCTGTCAGTGCAGCAGAAGAGGACCAAAGATGCAAAGTTCTGTGGGGAAGATCATGTGACCAGGTAGTCACTAGATACAATTGGAGCACTGCTAGAGAGAGGGCAGGGCTCAAAAAGGTGTGTGCCAGAACCTGTTTCAGAAGAGGAAGCGACTTTGTAAATGGTTGCTATAGAAACAAAAATTGCTTGTTACATTTTAATACATTAAAAATGTCATTTAGAGTTTATTTTTTATTTTAAATGCTACAAAAACATTTTCTCATAGTACAGAACTGATTTAAAAAAAAAAAACACAACACATTTAGGATATTGCTTGGTCTGCAACTTTAACCACTGTATATAAAAGAAAAAATACTCTCTGACGAAGCTCTGAAATATGCGTGAAACGCGTTAGAGTTGCTTGCTTACTACATCCTGCCATGATGTCGCTCATTTATTAAAAGATTTTTAATTTAGCTCCATTATTGTAGCCCTTCGATTTTTGCAGCTGTGCGACATTTTTCCCATACGCCTGGATCCTTCGCATAAAAGGAAAAAAAAAAATATATATATATATATATGACAGATTCATTGCACGATTAATGTGGCTGGATCTTTGAAATAGCGGGACAATTTATTTGGTGTGTAAATGCTCTGAAATCATTATGGACGACCACCAGCAAAAATATAAATCTTTGAATACCATCACAAGGTCAAACAGCAAGATGTTTTATTTCCACCAGACTCCGACATCTCTTTAGAGCGATCCAAACTTTATTACTGTATAGTATAGTAGGAAATCTATCAAATATGGGTTACATTTTTAGAACTTGCTCAATCATAGCCATTCGATTTTTCTTCATACTTTTATTACCCAGATGTAACTACCCTTGCTCCAACAAGGGGCAGCTGCAATAAAAACAAAAAGCAATAATACTAGCATACAGACTGGTGTGTTTTCAAATGTATAGTTAACCAATTAATTGAATTCTACAGAACTGGGTTAAAAACGACCGCGCAGGCACATTCTGTACGTTTTGGAGTAGACTTACACCCATTGGACAAGGTTTTTTGACCTCTTCTGAATCAGATGGATCCCATCTAGTACATTCGTGATGTCATATACTCTCCTCTTCCGCACCCCTAACATGTAAGCAACATCATTTAGATCCAGGGTACTCTCGGGGGCCGTTTTAAGGAGGTCCATAAATTTTCGGGTCAGGTAGAATAAGGAGACATCGAAACGCGCCTTTGGCAGCCTTGGAGTCCCTGTGAAATGGTAGAGCATACAAAAATGTGAACATGCCGACTGACACAGGGTGATGTGATAGCAACTTTGTTACAAGAGGAATACTTGGTGGCAATAAAATGCAAATCACTGAACTCCTTAGGTTTCTGCTTTTTCTGGAACACGAAAAATGGTGAGCTCACAAGGCAGTGTGCTCCAAAGAAAAATTCACTTACATGCACACCACTTATATAGTATAAAATATAACTTTTATTGTCATTACATAAAACATATATTACCGATAGTGTACGTGTAACACAAAATAAAAGTAAGTATGATGAACTGCCTATACCACTTCCTATTGGTTAACCCCTAAATTTCTAGATTAACACATGGAGTAGGGTAAATGGGCAGATGCTGCACTGATTATAACTAAGACCAGATCTAGAATGCCCCTAGTGAATAATGATATAACAAACTAGGTGCATTAGATAAACCACCTTGGTAGTAATATAGCCTCAAAACCACCTGGTAGAGGTATATACCGAGGGCTAGTGATGTTATGAGACTCCTACTTGGAAGTCTCTTTTAAACTTTAGTCTGACGCTACAGCAATAGACCATGATTTACTACTTAAAGGAGATACTATATATACACCTTGGGATTTGTACTGGCACTACTGATTAGTGCAGGGTTTTGTTGACTGTTTCCACCCCTGCTATGCCAGCTTCTAGGTGTTCTTCCTGAGTATCAATATACATGCACCTGTATATATGTTATCTAGGAGCTGTGTAAACTCCCTACTTATTACAATAGATGGACACCTAGCCCTCTGTATATACCTCTACCAGGTGGTTTTGAGGCTACATTACTACCAAGGTGGTTTATCTAATGCACCTAGTTTGTTATATCATTATTCACTAGGGGCATTCTAGATCTGGTCTTAGCTATAATCAGTGCTGCATCTGCCCATTTACCCTACTCCATTTGGGGGGGGGGGCAGAGGGAAAACTTTGCGCATCCGTTGGCTTACGCTATAAACCTACAAAAAAAAATACTCAAATTGCAAACTGACAAGGAGAAATAAAGGTCTAACGTAGAATGATATATTTACTAGGATGCAAGGTTAAAATATCCAATCACATCAAAGTAATAATGAACAAGGGAGAAAAACAAGCGTTTCTATTGTAAAAGCAGAGGGGACTACATGCATTCTCCCCAGCAAGTTACATACGCACAGTTTAACAAGTAAACTGTCTTTAATACACAGAAAATTAACTCTGTGTTCACCGGTTTTCGTGTGATAACAACACAGTACAGAATATGGCATAGGCTTTGTAATCCATTTATATTCTGTAGCAACATGTGTTGTAGAAGACATCTGTAGGAATACTTGGGCATTCTACAGATTACACCTTCAATGATTTAAGACTCCGGTTCTTCCACCTCTGCAGAATCTAGAGAGGATGCCAAATTATTTGAGGAATTGAAGGTTTAGAAAAAGATTTTCCTACCGATGTGGAAAAGTTAAAAATATCTAATGCGGGGCACAGTCACTCATTGGGGAACTTTGCAGCAATTCTTCACCTTCCTTGTTCAAAGGGAATAAAAATTACTAGTGAACTCACTTTTCATGGACATCCTAATTTCATCATTAGGAATATTTGTCTTGGTCTAGAAAAGGGGATAAAGAGAAACTATATTAACACAAGATAGTTCAACCCAATTTACCAGATGGAACTGCAATAAAACAAGGTCATATATTGTGTAAAAGTAATTTAAAAAAAAAAGTACCAACATACAGTACCTCGATGGTATTGTACAACAGGTAAGCAATGACATCCAGTTTCTATAAGAGCTTTTATATGACAAGACGACTGCTACAGTACAACTACTGGATAAATATAGCAGGAAACTAACCTGTACACACAAGCCTAACTACTCCCCATTTCTTTATATGACATGGGAACAGTTACTGTTATCTAATACAACAGAACTGATTATTAAAAAAAAAAAAAAATAGATTTCACATGTTTTGCTGCTTCAAGAGTGGTTCCCACAAAACAATTACCTGGCTTGAAAATTAGCCCAAACGTGATAAACAAACAAACAAAAACACACACACAAAAACACACACATAAAAACACACACACAAAAACACACACACACACACACACGTCAAGTTTCATTATCCATGAAGGCTCAGATTAAGCAGTCTTGCTTGTTCTTTTCAAACAGGAGGACTCAATTAAAATACATTTTTTTAAAAGTGAGTAAGAGTTTGGATTGGGAATGACTGGTTTGCATATTTTACATTGTATAGTTTCACCTCTTGCACAATAATTCTACACATTTAATAGAATGATCCAGTTGGCCAATCTATAACTTACACACATTAGTCCCAAATGGACTAAATGTGGACATAGACATGGGGGCTCTCATTGTGTAATCTGGATAGATATTGCTCATTTTTGCCTTTGATATAGGCACCCATTTTATTATTTCCCTATTTTTATTCAGTTTCTGTTGCATCCCATTTTATTACATATGTCATTTGTCAGGCATAATTACACAGTCCACTTATTCCCCCTTTAGTTGATCTTCTTCTGCTTAGGTCTTGCACCGGTTTTTAGATTAATATTTTATTTGAAATAAATAACGCATGTACTCTGTGATTGCACATAGTAAGATGTATGTATGCATTACTTTATATAGCGCCATTAATGTACATAGCGCTTCACAGCAGTAATACACGAGAATCATAAATAACAGATCATGGGAATAAGTGCTTCAGACATAAAAGTAACATTTAGGAAAAGGAGTCCCTGCTCCAAAGAGCTTACAATCCAATTGGTAGGAGGAACATACAGAGACAGTAGGAGGGCATTCTGGTAAGTGTGTCTGCAAGGGGTCAAAATGTATGTACGAGGTATATAGTATCAGCCACAGTGCTACTCATATGCTTCGTTAAACAGGTGTGTTTTAAGGTGGGTCTTAAAGGTGGATAGAGAGGGTGCTAGTCCTATATTGATGGGAAGGGCATTCCAGGGGTGTGGGGTAAATGTTCGTATAAATTTATGACATTTGTCTACACTTATATACATATATATTTTTATGAATGCCACTATGTATTAAGTGGCATTTTTAGCTGTGAATAATGTCTCATGATTGAATAATGGAAGACTACTGATACAATTAGTTTAATTGAAAGATTAGGATATTAGCCTATATATACACACACCATGGTAGGCAGAGACAGGATAGGATTCCTGAAGAAGCTGTGTGTGAAACGCACAGAATACTTTCCATTCTGACTGCCCACAAGCGAGGGTCTGAAGTCCTGGCAGCTGGAGGTGTCGCGTCATACCGCTTCCGCCTGCAGTGGATACGTCACTTCCTGCGACAACGCGAGAAGCTACATGCTGGCTACAGAGATGCCAGCGACTAAAGACTCATCCAATGTGCTGATCTCATATGAAATGTGAGTGTATCTTTCTACCATTTGCTGTGAAGAATATATACTTTTTTACATGATAGTCTCTCGTTATTTTATGAGCCCCATTGGAAGAATGCTGCCCCACATCTGTGGAATATACACCAGCGTCCAGTCCAGCTGTTGCTCTATTCAGAGAGAATGTGTCTGTGCCCCAACCTTTAGGAAGAAACTGTGAGTGGAATTGACCTACACTTTCAAATTACTAGACTTTACATTATATTGGTCGCACTGTGTGCTTTTCATCTTTTTTTCATATTTTGCTGTGAACACTCTGCACTCCCCTCATTTAAAAGATAACAATAATGCTACACCCAGAGATATGGCAAGGACGAGTAGGAAAAAGGGAGTACTAACATGTATTGACCAAGGCCTGACAACAACTATAATCTCACTTTAATCGCCAATTCACCATCACTTCACAGTACTGACCACTGCTACGTTACATAGTAGATCAGGTAGAGGGGGAAAAAAATAAAACCTATGTTCAATAAGTTCAACCTATGTTACAATTTGAAAGATCCTGATCCTATATTTGTATTTACAGTACTGTTTGGTGACCCAGGGGAAGCCAGTCAAAACCCCAGTGAAACATTATTCAATGATGTCTCATAAGGGGGAAAATAAATTTGTTCCCGACTGCAGTAATCGGAATCAGATTTCTCCCTGAATCAACATCCTTCCCAGGTTTACTTATTTGGTATATACCTGTATACATCCTAAAAATAAAAATATAGAAATACACTTCTTTGGCTCAGGCTGAGCAGAAAAGTAGTGTAATGCGGCAAGCATAAGCTCATAGGGGTCCATGTTAAAATAGATTTGAAGCAAAAGGTGACAAGGTGTGCTCATTTGCATATCATTTCCCAGAATCCCTAGCTACAGATGAAGTATTGTATGCCAAGACAGCGGTGCGCAAACTGGGGGGTGCGACCCCCAGGGGGGGCGCGAGATTACCGACGGGGGTGCGGGATTTACAGAGGCCCTGCGCGCTTCCCAAAGGCACTTAGATTAAGTGCCGGGGGAGCTGCAGGGCCTTTGTAAACAATACTTGCCTTGATTCAACCGGCATCTGGAGACACGTCGCCATGGTAACGCGGCATCATGACGCCCAGACGCCGGGAATCAAGGTAAGGAGGAGAGGGAGGGGGGCACGCGGAGAGGACAACAGGCAGGGGGGCGCAGGGAAAAAAGTTTGTGCACCCCTGTGCTAAGAGATAATGGTGAAAAGCAGGGTTGCAGAACTGTGACAAGTGAACGTGCTCACAAGTGCTCGAAAAATAAAGGATAGCCAACTTTTCTTAGAGCTATTTATTGTATCTGCCATCGCAGTCTCCATGAGTAATGAATTCCACATTTTAACAGCCCTTACTGTGAAAACCCCTTTTCCTTTGCTGCCTTTCCTCCAACCTTAAGGGACGTCCCAGTTCTGCATGTTACCTACATACAGAGACCTTGCAAACCAACAAGCATGGAAACGCCATGTTAAATTCCCTACCAATCCAGAAAAGTATTCGCTAGGACAGTAACCTCACAAGCAACACCCTACAAACAATGCATTTGACAAATGGCTTACAAAATTGTGCACAATGCATCAAACATTATCCTGTTGTCGCAAGTCATCAGAATGCAGCTAGGGGGGCTGCTCTAGTTTTGATTATAGGAATTTAACACATTCCAAGTACATCCTCGGAGCTGTGACAGACTTAAGAAATTAAACCAAAGAGAGAGATGCATTTGATCTATTCCTTGAATACTCTAAATTCCCATGAATACACGTCAAATGGGAAGTAAAACACTTTCTTACGGATTAAGGTTTAATATTTTTTTTGAGGGTCCGAGACCAGATCCATATACATCTATCATTGTCTGTCTTGGTATATAGATGTTTATGTTACAATACGCGAATATCTATAGCATACAATTTTTTCTGTTTATATGCTTTATAGTTTAATATATTTCATTATATACTGTTTATGATTCTATATAGTATTCTTATTAGAAATTCTTGATATATGCAATCACATTTTCTTCTCCCCTTTTCCGTGTTCCCCCTTTCCCCTTCCCCCCCAACAATTGTTTATGTGATTTAATCTAATTCCCAATATGTATTCATATTTATTTTAATATGTGTGAATTTTCGACTTTTGGAGGCAGTTATATTGTTCATTTGTTATATTCATTTTTTATATTCTATAGCATTTCAATTTATAAAATGTATATATTGTTACATATTTCGTTTTCCATTTTGAGTATTTATTATTTATCATTCATTATATATTATATTTCCATTTAATTGTTGATATATTTAGTTATAGTGGTTAGTGCTTGATACACATTGTCTAGTTCATTTGTTGTTATATTATTGTGTTTACACTATGTTGCCATTTAGGAATTAGTGGTCACATTATTTATATTATGTTTATGTATGTATTGTTTATGTTACCTTTTTATTTTGTTATTTTAATGTCTGTGTTATGTTTTACTATCCACCACAGATCTTCATTTGTCCTCCTCGAAGTGTTTATATTTGATTCCGCTTACACCTCTACCCCACAGGTGTGTTTATTGCAACGTATTGGCTGCTTCATTGTCCTGTTGGAGAACCGAGGAGGGTACTTAAAGATCATTAGTTGTATGGTGCATTACTCTTTGACAAAGTACGCCGTCGGGTACGAAATGCGTCAGCGTTGTCATAGACATGTGTCTATCCATTTTTGCTTAATAAAGTTCGGTTTTCATTGATTGCGTTTTGGTTCCTTACCAGTGAGCTGTGCATTGCCTTCCTCCCTTCACATTTGATTAGAGAGTAGAGTGCAAGAGAGTAGAATGGTTGAACAATGATTTCATTTAAAATGATTTAGGTTGTTCTTCAAAACCCACTGCGAGGAAGTCAGGTTTGAACGTTCACGCAAATGAAATCTTTCTATGGTGGTTGGTCGTTAAACTGCAATAGTGGTTAATGGGACACCAACGAACAAAAACTACATAACAACACTCCTGCTTTCAACCATGCCAGACTGGCCACAATCACAGTTTAAAGAATAACCCACTTATGCCTCAACCTCATACTGGCTAACATGGACAAGCTACCTTTAGACAACCGAAATGGGGTGAACTTGATCTTGTAGACATCATGTTTCAGCAGAGCTGGTCCATTAGGATTTTTATAGTTCTGGGCCATATACTTTGAAAAGACCAATTGACTAACAGATATACCAGCAATGCATATCACTGCCCCTGATCCTACCTGGCGATGAACCCAATGCTATTTCAGTGTATGTAGCTATTCATTTGTTAGGATGCTTACATAAACAAAAAACAACATTTGCGAATGTGGACTGTCACAAGCATTTTTGTTCACACCTCTAGTTCATTTGTTTGTTTTCATGCAACTAAAAACTGGCGGCACTTTTTTCACAAGTTAACTTTATTTACTGTCACTTACTACAACGCTTAGACTGCTTTAAGAATAACAGTTAAAAACCAGATGCTATTTTACACATATGTGCTGACTAGCACTTATCTTTAAGTTATTTTAGTACCTTTCACCAATACAGAAGGGCAATTAGTGCATTGCCATTCCAACTATTAGGCTAAGGCCCCGCTCCCTCAGTCAGCGCGCCCGCACTGCAGACAGGCGGCGCGCTGACAGGCACAGACCGCGATATGCGGTCTGTAGGGAGCGGGACATACTGGACACCAATCTTAGCTGATTGGAGGGTGGCAACCTCCTACCTAATTGAAGCTTACCCCCTCCCACATTTAAATGGTTAAAAGCTCACTCCATAGCATCTCCCACACTCAGGGGAACTTGCTTGCTTGCAGTATGATTGTGACAAATCTAATACAGAGTGCTTTTCCTGGTAATGTACAGGTTAATAAAAGCTTCAGACTTAGAACTTTGCAACTAATATTGACAGATTTATTATAAATCATTCTTCCTGGCAATGCACAGGTTACTAAGAATTTATATTAGTGTTAGGGACCCTTGAGAATGTGGTCTGCCGTGCAGTGGCCAAAATGTTAAACTAAAAGACCATTTTATTTAATAGATATTTATACATATATATTTAGGCACTGTACCGTGTATGAGTTTCACTGGATGTGCACTGAGCTCTGTCTGTGTTTTATGTTCTGTCTCTGGTTTTAATTAACTGTAGGGAGCGGGAGCGGGAGCGGGAGGGAGGCGGGAGTGGGCGTGGTTTGAGCGGAGGGACCCGCTATTCCCCCCCCCCTCCCTCCACGGGCTGCAGGAGGGAGCTGCTGCGGGCTGCCGGAAGGTAAGCAGCTCCCTCCCCCTTCCCCACAAATGACAAATGACACACACACACCCCTACCTTGTGTAGGAAGCTGTCTGACAGCTCCCGCCCCCGCCGCTGATAGGCTCATCAGCGCACCACGTGACTCGTCACCGCTTGGGATCACAATTTTCTTGCACCCCCTGGCGGCTAACGCGTCACAGCGCGTAGTGAGCCAGCAGCGAGGGGGGACTGGGACCGTCTCGGGAGGATTCCCCTGCTGGTGGGGAACGCTCACGCGGCCGCCCGCGCCGCCGGGCGCAGCGGGTCCCAGCCCTTATATCCAGTTAGGCAGTAGAGGGATCAAAATAAGTTTGTGCTGGTGCTCATCTAAAGAGCAGGGGGCTGTCAAATTAAATGGAGATCATTGCCTCTTTAAAATGATCAACTGTCCCTCTACTCATCACAAAACCACAACACTAGCTTACAGACCCTCCAGGGCTCTGTCCTGGGACCTCTTCTCTTTTCTCTGTACACACTCTCTAGGTGACCTAATAACATCTTTTGGGTTTAAATATCACCTCTATGCTGACGACACACATATATACTTCTCAACATCCGACCTTACACCTGCTGTACAAACCAAAGTTTCTGAATGTCTCTCTGCTATATCATCCTGGATGGCCCTCTGCCGCCTTAAACTCAACATGGCTAAAACAGAGCTCCTCATACTTCCTCCCAAACCTGGCCCTACTACCTCCTTCCACATTACTGTTGGAACTACGATCATTCACCAAGTAGCCAAAGTAGGGGTCACACTCTACTCCTCTCTCACATTCGCCCCTCACATTCAAAACATATCTAAAACTTGTCGCTTTTTCCTCCGCAATATAACAAAGATACGCCCTTTCCTCTGTTGCTCGACTGCTAAAACTCTGACTCAGGCCCTCATTCTCTCCCGTCTTGATTACTGTAACCTCCTGCTGTCCGGCCTTCCTGCCTCTCACCTGTCTCCCCTACAATCTATCCTAAACGCTGCTGCCAAAATCACTCTACTGTTTCCTAGATCTGTCTCAGCATCTCCCCTCATGAAATCCCTCTCCTGGCTTCCGATCAAATCCCGCATCTCACACTCCATTCTTCTCCTCACCTTTAAAGCTTTACACTCTTCTGCTCCTACTTACATCTCAGCCCTAATTTCTCGCTATGCACCATCCCGACTCTTGCGTTCTGCTCAAGGATGTCTTCTTTCTACCCCCTTTGTATCTAAAGCCCTCTCCCGCCTTAAACCTTTTTCACTGACTGCCCCACACCTCTGGAATGCCCTTCCCCTCAGTACCCGACTAGCACCCTCTCTATCCACCTTTAAGACCCACCTTAAGACCCACCTGCTTAAAGAAGCATATGAATAGCACTGTGGATATTCTGAACACCTGATACATAAAGCTTGGCCCCCTGCAGACGCACTTACCAGAACGCCCTCCTACTGTCTCTGTACGTTCTCCCTACCTACGAATTAGGCTGTAAGCTCCTCAGGGCAGGGACTCCTCTTCCTTAATGTTACGTTTATGTCTAAAGCACTTATTCCCATGATCTGTTATTTATATTTTCTGTTATTTATTTGATTTCCATGTGTATTACTACTGTGAAGCGCTATGTACATTAATGGCGCTATATAAATAAAGACATACAATACAATACAATACAATTGGCAGAAAACAGACAAATAACAACCAGTAGGAGTAGTGTGAGATAGGCACAGCAGAGTTGGGTTTTCTGGCTATTGCATCTGGCCATGAAATGTCTGTGAATTGACTGTATAACGTCAGTTCTTTTAATGTAACCATGTATTTTTATAACTCTGTGCCCAGGACATACTTTAAAACGAGAGGCAACTCTCAATGTATTACTTCCCGGTAAAACATTTTATAAATAAATAATACATTTGACACAAACAACTGCTCCTATTTGGCCACAGTAGTTCAATGTGGGAATCTATAGGCAAAAATCATGAAAACAAAGTGTATGCATGGAGAAAAGAAAATATATATATATATACACACACACGAAATGGTATTAATTTCCCCACCTAACCAGCTGACCATTGGCAGATAAGGCATCTCCCAGTTGTTGTAACGTTGCCACTGGTACAACTAATACTAGGTGCAGCTGAATAGGAAGAGTACCTGTTAGAGAGGTACCGTTGGGGGTGTATGTATATTAAAACCCCGGCTTACATCACTTAACTGCCTCCCTACACACAAGCGTCACCCACATCACATGAGCTGGGTGACCCAGTTAATCATAATCATTAGAGGATCCTGAAAACCAGTCCTGGTGACGACTCAAGGACGGGACGGGGTACCGTGTGTAATAACCCTCTCACTGCCGGGAGGGGGAGGGACTGTATAACACCTCTGGCGAAGTTAATGCCCCTCCTGCCCACTTCACACCGAGAGGCAGCAAGCAGCACACTGGCAGTGGCCGTGGTGGTGCGTCCTGTTGTACTCCCCTGCCCGAGAGCCTCAGTCTTCCCCTTCCCCTGTCTGCAGAGCCTCAGTCTCCCCCTCCCCCTGTATGCAGAGCCTCAGTCTCCCCCTGCACTCAGTCTCAGTCTCTCCCTCCCCCTGCACGCAGCCTCAGTCTCCCCGTCTGCAGAGCCTCAGTCTCTCCCTCCCCCTGCACGCAGCCTCAGTCTCCCCCTCCCCCTGTCTGCAGAGCCTCAGTCTCCCCCTCCCCCTGTCTGCAGAGCCTCAGTCTCCCCCTGTACGCAGCCTCAGTCTCCCCCTGTCTGCAGAGCCTCAGTCTCCCCCTGCACGCAGCCTCAGTCTCCCCCTGTCTGCAGAGCCTCAGTCTCCCCGTCTGCAGAGCCTCAGTCTCACAGTATCTCCCTCCCCCTGCACGCAGCCTCAGTCTCCCCCTGCCTGCAGAGCCTCAGCCTCTCCCTCCCCCTGCATGCAGAGCCTCAGCCTCTCCCTCCTCCTGCATGCAGAGCCTCAGTCTCTGTCTCTCTCCCCCCCCCCCCGCATGCAGAGCCTCAGTCTCTCCCCCCCCGCATGCAGAGCCTCAGTCTCTCCCCCCCCCCGCATGCAGAGCCTCAGTCTCTGTCTCTCTCCCCCCCCCGCATGCAGAGCCTCAGTCTCCCCCCCCCGCATGCAGAGCCTCAGTCTCTCTCCCCCCCGCATGCAGAGCCTCAGTCTCTCTCCCCCCCCCGCCTGCAGAGCCTCCGTCTCTCTCCCTCCCGCATGCAGAGCCTCAGTCTCTCTCTCCCCCGCATGCAGAGCCTCAGTCTCTGCCTCCCCCTGCATGCAGAGCCTGACAGTCTCCCCCTTCCCCTGCATGCAGAGCCTCACAGTCTCCCCCTGTCTGCAGAGCCTCACAGTCTCCCCCTCCCCCATGCAGCGGCCCCAGCTCCGGTACTCACCTTCCCCGACTCCTGCTCCGAGCCGCTGCCCTTCCGCGGGGAGGACATGTTAATACCGGGGCTGCTCCCCCCCAGTGTGACCCGCACAAGCAGGCCGCCCCCGAGTCACGCGGTTACCGTGACCTGAGGGAACCAATCAGGTATCGCGGCACTTTTCTGACGTCACCGCAGTTCCTGTTTGGTTCCCGGATGTAGGCGGGTTTGGAATGACAGTACGGATGTGCGGGGAGAGGAAGTAACGAAGTACTGTAGCATAGTGTGTCTGCCGCCGGGGGGACACTGCTGTCTGCCACCGGGGGGGGGGGACAATGCGGTCTGCTGCCGACCGGATACTGCCGCCGGGGGGATACTGAGGTCTGCCCCGTGTCTGCCACCGGGGGGGATACTGCTGTCTGCCACCAGGGGGAACAATGCGGTCTGCTGCCTACCGGATACTGCCGCCGGGGGGATACTGAGGTCTGCCCCGTGTCTGCCACCGGGGGGGACAATGCGGTCTGCTGCCGACCGGATACTGCCGCCGGGGGGATACTGCTGTGTGCCCGTGTCTGCTGCCGGGGGGATACTGCTGTGTGCCCGTGTCTGCTGCCGGGGGGATACTGCTGTGTGCCCGTGTCTGCTGCCGGGGGGATACTGCTGTGTGCCCGTGTCTGCTGCCGGGGGGATACTGCTGTGTGCCCGTGTCTGCTGCCGGGGGGATACTGTGGTCTGCCCCGTGTCTGCTGCCGGGGGGATACTGTGGTCTGCCCCGTGTCTGCTGCTGGGGGGATACTGTGGTCTGCCCCGTGTCTGCTGCCGGGGGGCTCACTGCGGCCTTCCGTGTGTCCTAGACATGGGGGACGTAACATTTTCTGGGGGGGGGTGCATACAGAGGCCCCGTGCTCTTCCCCACAATATTTAAGTTAAATGCTGGGGGAGCGCGCAAGACCTTTGTTAGGCCTCGCCGGCGCTGGGTGGGCGCGCTCACGCTGGACGCTCTGAAACAATGTGTGTGGCCAGCGTGAGCAGGCGCCTGCGTATGCTCGGCGCTTAGATGCTTGCAGAGCAAGCAAATTTGATTTTGCTGCAGCCTTAGACTGCGTCCCCGCTGGTGCTGACCGCGCTCATGCTTGAGAGCGGTGACATCACCAACTCTAAGCATGAGTGCCGGGTGTCCTGCCTATTTTGCAAGCGCAGATGGGGGGGGGGGGGGGAGGAGGGGCATTGCAGGCAAGTTGAGCGCGCTTCAAAGTCAGTTTTTTTTTTGTCTGCTCAAGCGCCAAACTTGGGTGAGCGTGCACCGCGTGAGCGAGGACTTCCACTTAAAGACTGCAATAAGTAAAAGCTGCAAGTGCTGAGGCGCAGTGAGCCCCTGCAGCCGCAATTAGAGCGAATATGAAAATTTTAAATTTTGAGCGCAGGGCCAGTCACGTGAGCGGTTCGCCAAATGAGGGCGAACCAGCTCCGTGATGTCACTGCCCCCCCCGACTCGCCCCCGGATGGCGCGCTAACCAAGGCCAGGGAAAGCATCCGCTTTCCCTCAGCGCGCCTCCGCACGGGCTGAGTCACCATGGACTCAGCCTTAGGATGGGGATATGGTGCCTTCTCCCGTGGGGAGGCGCGCGGACGCTGTAGGAAAGCGGGTGCTTTCCCTGGCCATGCTAGAAGCGCCATGGGGGACGTTCCTAGTGAGGTCATCGAGCTGGTTCACCCTCATTGGGTGAACCGCTCACGTGACTGCTTCTGGGTGGACGCGCCCACACCCTACATGGACGCGAACACCCTGCAGTCTGTTCGCTCAACGTCTGCACGGTCTGAGGCACCATGGCCCCAGCCTAAGGCTTTGACGCTGAGCGTGCGCTCGAGCTCAGCACGATCAAACACATTGCTAGCAATGTGGTTGTCCACCTTGAGCGAGCGCATGCATGTTCCCGTGAGCGTGTGCATGTTCCCGTGACCGCACGGCGCTCAGCTGCTTGCAGAGACAAGAAATTTTTTGCCGCTCGCTGGCGCGTCACGTGAGCAGTTCGCCCAATGAAGACGAACCAGCTCTGTGATGTCATGGCTGCGTCCCCGTCCCCCCCGTGAGCGCAACTGGCTGGGCACATATCCTCCAAGAAAGAGCGCCAGGCTCGAGCGTCGCTGCAACCTAAGTGTGGGGGGGAGGGGGTGGGCAGAGAGAGAGGCATACAAAAGTTTGCGCACCCCTGTACCTAGACGGCCATGGCACCTGAGTGCCGCTACCATGTATAGCAATGTCTTGATGCGAATGGAAGAGGGAGGAGTCTCGTTCATATTACATTCAAACGAGCATTAAAGCCAATAATGTAGCTAATATGTCATTGGGCCCCAGGCCTCGGATATGGTAGCTATGTCATGGGGTACTTAAGGGGTAGTCAAATAACCTCTGAAAAGACTCCTATGGTCTGGTCCAGATTGAACTACATCTGTAGCTATTTGCTGTTCAATTCCCCCCCAGATGTGATATACACAACTCCAGTGCGGGGTATCAGGCGATTCACTAGCAGTGCCAAACCTATGCACTAAGTGAAATGGCAGATGACAAGTAGGCCTGGATCCATTCCCTCAGATACTGCTGTGCGGGAAGTAGTGGCGGCTTACCCTTGACAGGACTTGGCTAATTCAGATGCCTTTTTTCCCCTTTGCGGACTTCTCCCCAGGACAATGTGGGGGTGTCTAGGTTGACCTGAAAACTGGCTTTTAAGGAGCACTAGTCACCTTGGCACCCTGCCATGGGATTAAACAGTGGCAGCAGCCTAAAGAAGCTGGAAAAAATGGGAATAAATGTTAACGTTCTTCCAGAAAACAATTCAATGATAAATAATCGTTTAACCCATTAGGGTATACTGTGTCCAAGGTGTGAATCCACTAGCAATCCCTTTGGAGTAGTAAAACATCTTTATCTAATCCTGGTTTAGAAGTGTGCAAGTGTTCAATGCCCATCCATTTTAACGACGATACTGCATTATTAAACTCAGAACAATGTTTTATTAAAACTGTCTCCACAGTGCTATGGCTAATCTTGCTTTTATGCTCTATAAATCTGGTTTTGAGCATCCTATTAGATTTTCCAATATAGCAAAGTTCACAGGGGCATTTTATCATATAGATTATGTTGGTAGTAGTGCAGATGATACGTTCCTTAATTTTAAAAGCCTTTCCCCTTCTGGGATAGTTACCACAAAATATATATATGTATATAAATGTAAAAAAAGCAGTGCTACTGGGCATGGCAATATGTACTACGAACAAACACAGACAGAACCCAGTACTTTGGGGGCTTAAATGAGCTTACTGGGTATCTGTGTGTTTGTTAACTGGTCACAGCTAATTTTGGAGGTTGGCCCCTCCCTCTCAGATTTAAGCTCGTCCCATCCCACTTTCCATATGCACAGGTCTTTGCATGCAGCTGATTGCGACAGATCTAATACAGATTATTCTTCCTGGTATTGTCCAGGTAAATAAGAATTTCAATCAGATTTAGAACCATGCAGCTGATTGACAGATCAATTTATGATCACTCTTCCTAGTGTTGTACAGGTTATTAAGAATTTTAATCAGTGTTAGGACCTGTGAATTATGGTGATGCCTTGGAGGGGCGCACAGGCTTACAATGCTTTGGCCAAAGTGTTAAACTAAATTACCCTTTTATTCAAGAGATATATAGGTATTTCACTCTATTTTTGCCATTGGATGTAGCACTGGGCTCTGTCTGTGTTTGTTTGTAGTATGTTATTATTGGTTTCTGCTTGGGGTTATCTCATCCAATTGGGATCCCGGGCAGGTGGAGGCGCTGCCACTCAGTATATTTGTTACCCCAGGCTCCTGTGAGCCGACAGGTAGCGCCAGCACTAGTAGACCCTTCACACTAGAGGGAACGAGGGCTACACAAACATAAGTCTTTGGAGCGACGTCAACTTCTTTCCTCAGCACTGATTGGTCCTTGAACAGTATTCACCTGCATTGGTTCAGCTTCTGGAGCTGAGGAAACTGCCATTCTTAAAACCCTTCAAGTGGAGGATGTAGTAGAACTTCTTAAACCAGGACTGCCAGAGGTGAAACCTTGTCTCTCTGGTCTCCTCTCCAAAATCCTTAGGTCTGTCTGGATACAGAGGCGAACAATATTGTTGAAACAACAATCCGAGCAAGTTTATCTGATTGGACAGAACTCTGCAAAAATGGAACCTCTGTGCTGATTCATTCCAGGTTGTGTCAGGTACTGTCACGGGAGACCAGGCATTTACACCTTTTATACCGGGATCATAACACTGAGCAAAACGAGTTGATGAAATAAATTGTCATTTATTCACTTAAACATGCAAACACACTATGAAACACAAAATACATGAGAGAGACCACACTTACTGGGGGTCTGGGGCAAAGAACTAGCCTTTTCTGGTTAAAATAAGAAAATAAACATGTTTTTATTTGACCGGGACTTGGCCCGAAATGTCCTGGATCTCAAATCTGCATGAAGTTCCTGACGCCACCTCTCTCTTTCGTCCGGAGGTGCTGAAATCCCTTGTCCGGGAGTTAGTCCCAAACATCCTGGAACTGTTTTCGGCGTGCAATCCTAGACGCGACCGCTACTTTCAATTCTCAGGACTTGAAAAGTGGGACTTAGAAACATTTCTGTCTTGAAATTTCTGAAGCCGGCTCGCTGCTATTTCTCCAAGAGCATCTTTTGGTGGTTACAAATTTGCCGCTGCTTAGAATCTGATGTCCCGATTGGCTGACGGTTTCTTATAGTATTTTAGAGTTAATTTATGAAATACTACAGCCAATCCGAGCGTGGGAAATTTCCTACCAGCCAATCAGAGCGATGAGCATCAGCTAACTGCATGTGCCAACCTGGCACCTCAGCCACTTGGTATGCAGAAGCCACAGGCTGGTTTAGGCTCCTCACAGTCTGGGAAAGCAAATGGTAGTCCGAGGACTTGCCAGTCATCCCAGGGCGTGGGTGCTCAGCCTAAACCTCCTGCCCGAATGCTCTTCAAAGCTTTGACATCCTCTGTGGCTTTCATGTCCGATGTCTTGGTATATACAGTGGCACCAAGCTGGTAGCCCAGTGATTCACCCAGAACATCGGTCCGGAAAGACCCAGCTCATTATATCGTGCACAAGCATATATGTACCTTAAACACACTATTTAATAAAATATACATTTATATACCTTTCTAAGTCTTATGGTTATGGGGAATAGAATATGAAGTTGCACTTTATTCCTACTAACGACAGAGAGTTGCCCAATGCTATATCCAATATGACAAAAATACACAGTAAAATACTTATATATTCTCTTGAAAAAGGGTCATTTAGTTTAACCCTTTGGCCAAAGCATTGTAAGCTTGCGAGCCACGAAAAGGCAGACCCTATTCGCAAGTCCTAACACTACCAGATAAAATACTAATATATCTCTATTAGGATTACAATTCTCATTTACCTCTATTAGGAGGGAGAAAGACCACCATTGGACCTGTATCCAGTAGAATGAAAGGACCTACTCACTTGGGGAGGGGCGGGCTTATAACCTGGGAAGGAGGAGCCATGGCGCCTTCCTTTATTCCTACTAGCCATATTCCCCACATATTATATTAGACTTTAAAAACCCTCATAACCTTGTGTATGGTTGGAGCACCCCCAGAATCCCTATGCCGGGTTCTGGGTGACCTGGGATTTAACTGGGCATCCCCTCTTAAACTTTTACCGTTCCAGGGACACCACACATCCCTATGCCCCATTTAGCTTTCTGGTCTGTGCTGAAGCAGGGAATCCTAGCGGTGAGTCGCGCAAGCGTTTTCAAGGGGAGATTTTGCCGGAACAATGTGCCTCAATGTATCCGAGAATCCGACCTGATTCCTGGGTACATTTTTGGGGTCTCCAGCAACTCTGGAACCTGATTAGCTAGACACATTTTGACAACACTTTCTCCATAAACCCCCACTTGAAACTCATAGCCCAGCAATCTCTGCTTTCTGGCACTCCTGAAAAGGTAAAAAAACCATACATTCTTTGTCGCATAATTTCATACAATGCATTTACAATCCCTGGGCTCAAGAGCAGACACTCCCGAACCCCAATACATCGATCAGAGGTAACCAAACGGGCTTCAAACCTTTATTAGTAAGCCTGGTTACCCCCTCACCATCACAGTTACCCATCTTCGCAATTCTGCAGCATATTCAGCAGCGGTACCTCTGCCCTGGTGGAGGTTTAACAGAATTGCTTCTGCCGTAGTGCATCGATCAGGGTCATCAAACACCAGGTTCATAGCACCCAGTAAGTCTTGAAGGTTCCTTAACAGAGGACTATTCTGCTCCGGAAGAGAAGATACCCAGGAGAAGTTCTCATCCTTTAATAAGGAAACAATCAGTCCTATTTTAGCAGCGTCAGTAGTATAGATGGCGGGCAGCATCTGGAAATAGAGCCTGCGCTGGTTTAGAAATACTCTGAACTGGTGCTGGTCAATTTTAGAATGCATCGTCTTTTTCGTCTTTGTATCTTATTCTATTCGGGGCTCTTGCACGGAAAACCCTATTGACTTCATTTGTGTCAGTCAGCTCCATTTGAGCTATTAATAGGCCAAGGAGCTTTGTTCTCTTTTGTTTTATAACGTCACAAGGAGCCCCTAACGTTCAGGAAAAAACATTAGAATTTTGTTCATTTTCTCGGCGAGATCAGAATTGATTTTATTTATTTATAAAAATGTTTTACCAGGAAGTAATAAATTGGGAGTTACCTCTCGTTTTCAAGTATGTCCTGGGCACAGCGTTATGATGACAAATACATAGTTACATTAAGTGAGCAAGGTTATACATTATATACAAGACATTCCATGCACAGTAAGAGATAGTATATGTTATAGGCGTATGTAACAGTTACAGACCAGATTAGAAGTAGAGGGCACTCTGCAAGTTGCACTGAGTGAGCTGGTCTTGGCAGTCCTGTCCTCTCATTGATTGTGATCATAGATAGCACAAATGCTTTATTTATTTAACCGTTCACACACTTTCACTTATGTCACATGTTCCCTTGTGGTTCAGTCCTTGTTCATGGCCTTTTCTTGTAGTAGTGGGAGAGATTAAACCAACAAAATGAGAGATATCAAGTTTTACTGGGTACCTGCTTAATTGGAGTTAACCTTGACGTGGTTAGGAGGCTTACATCATTTTTTTGATCAAAAGATACAGCCAAATGACTTTTGTTTATAAAGGCTTGGGATCAAAAATGTATAATTCCACGAATAAATTGCAAGCTATTTTGGGAAGCAGCACTGAGATTTTGTATTTGTTTGCCTTCATTGAGTTCTGAGAGTGCTAGCATGGAACTGCAATAAAGTGGTCTGGAGTTTTATGCTACATTAAATTAAAGAACTTTAGGAAGACGCATGGTCATGTTTGACCTTTGCTGAATGGTACTTGTATTATGTGCATCATTTTATATACAGGTTACTTCATGACCCAGACAGTTTGGCAGCCACTATGTTTGGCAGCTGCTGTAGGTAATTGAAGTTTGAATGACCTTCAGTTATATTTGGACATTTTAAATGCAGCATAAGAAGAAAAAGTGCTTTTAAATGATGATGGGATGTTTGATTAGGTCAATATGGTCAAATACTTTTTACATCATCTAGAAACATTTTAGAGTGTGGCCCAATTTCAGTAGTTTCCAAACCTGATGGATAAAGTGTTCTCCATACCTGTGAGAAATGTTTATGCTGAACATGAATTTTCAATTAAGTCAAATTTTGTCAAAGCTGAGCTGTTGTAAAACATTAATGTAATCCTCCATAGCCGGCTCCCTAGGGAGGTTGCATCGAGATAGTTGTGTGTTTGACATCAGCAAGGATTTACCTTGTCTCAGGGTGCTGTTTGTGGTTGGATGGACAATGGAAAAGATGGGCGCCAGCAATATTTACAGTACAACTTAAATCTTTATGTCCCCATGCTTGGGAACACTGTAGTCACAGGTACATTTAGATTTACATGGTTGTAGTTTTGTTTCATCCAAACTGCTATCATTCTGGACAGACTTCTTCCCTAAGTGCCGACACGTAACACTTATGGGAGGTGCATTCACTTGTTACTGTACTGACTTCATCTTGTGGACTGGGACCCCCTTTTTAACAACATCCTGGAGCTCCCTTTTACTGCGGCCCTTGCTGAGATTCTGGCCTGTTCTGTATAACATTACTGTTACTTTCTAGCCCTGTTCTAGAACTGCCACTTCCTCCGGGGATTTTCAATACTATGGATGGGGATCCGCTTGTAGGGCTGATCCCCAGACATCCTAGTGGCTTCTCTACTCTAGTGAGGCATGTCTACATTCACGTTACTGGAACATGCTCTTCTCATGTGTCCATACTATGGGATCCTAACTGATGGGGCACTATCCCTAACTACAACACAATAAAAGGGGGCCTGGTCTATACTATACTTTGGTGAACTTATCCCCTACTTCTACTCCCCTAATGCTCCTCTCCTTCTGCCATTCTGGAACCTCCCTTCCAGAACTCTCTTTTATACCCCATCTGACACGGTACCCCTGTGTCACCACAGGGAGGAGTTTAGCATCCACATACTTACCACTAGCCCCTTGTAGTACACTAGTAAGCCCACAAGGGGGGGAGGGTTACATTATCTTATAGCATGGGGCGGTCAATAATGTATGGCCTTTATTAGTAGGCCTGAGAATGGCAAACTCCTCAAAAGTACCTAATACAAAAAGAAACATATACTGTCGTGGCCGAGTTTATTCTAACATTTGCCCGGTCTCGGCCGCGACAGATACCGGTGTGCGCCGAGGTGTCACGCGCGCGCGCCGGAGCCTCGGAGGATCGGTCCTCCGATCGAGGCACCCCCCTCCCCTCCCCTCTCCGGGTCCACCGGGTCCCCCGGAGCCCCCCACCGCCATCCCCCACATTAGAGGAACCCAGGGCGCATCGATGACGCGCGGCACGCTGAGGGAAAAAAACGAGCAAGCCGGGAAACCTCCCGGCTTGCGGCTCTAGCCACGTGAGGATTAAGTGTGTTGCCTCTGTACGCATTCAAATAAAATCAGCTAACTATGTTTACTGTGTACTAATATTTAGAAATTATAGCATGTTTTTTTATTTCTATATTGTTTGAGCTTAAAAGAACGATATACTGTATCTTCTTTTTATAAACAATTTTTCTGGATCTGGTTGATCACTTTTAGAAGCTGCTTTGATTCCTGTGATTATCCATTTTCCCTGTGAAAATCCTGTCATATATATTTTTTACTTAATAGGACTATTTTATGGTCTTTACATTAAGTTTTTTCTACATATGATTTATAGTAGCTAAATTGTAAGTTTATACGTTTAATTATTTTCACGTTTGCACTGACATAGTATTGCATTTGTCTTCATATACCTAGGCTCATACATAGGGTTTCCAGGTGGCTTCTCCAAAAATACTGGACACAATGGTGAAAGGTGCGAGCCGCTCGAGACACGCTCGCACGAACACACACACTCCTCTCTCTGCTCCATGCTGTTTCCTCCTCTCATTGGCCCCTCCCCCAGGACCCTGACACCTCCTCCAGATTGGCTGCATTACCAGCAGCAGCCAATCAGGATGGAGGAAACTGCCCAGCCCCCTTGCAGCAGCCATGCTCAGAGAAATCCTGCCTCCCCCCAAGCCAGTCAGGTCAATATGTCTAGAGAGAAAATACTTGACACATACATGCCCGGTATTAGCTCAAATTTTTCACTGGACAGAGTGTCCAAATACAGGACAGTCCTGTTCAACACTGGACACCTGGCCACCCCACCATACAGGTGAGTGAACTCATTAATTAAATGTATATGTATTTGGGCTGATATTGTCTATTTATAAGCCAAACACGTAGGGTTAATGTTGGGTTCCCTTTTGAGCTGCTCCACAGATCCCATTGCTACAATATGGTGCTAACTATTTTGAAACAATTTGATACTACCGCGGACCCAGCTTTGTGGTCTCAATTCGAGCGCCGTCAGCCCCACAACGTCAGCGGCTAGTGACGAGGAGGCGAAGAATAGACACAGCGCGCTGTGGCAATGGGGTTTGTCTACCACCTGATCCGGTCATCCATACAAGCGGCGTCCACCAACCTCATACCTATTGCTGCTGCCGGTTTATATCCCAAGATGCAATGCTATTCTGCCAGATTGTAAGTGGCATCTTATCTTTTGCGTACTAAAATCTTTTATTCAGTACTTCACTATTTTGTTCCTTTATTCATTTGCAGGATCGTCTTTCAACTGCATCATATCAATGGGACTTTTTTCCTCTGGTTTTACACACTGGAAATCACATTGTCTTCCACATTTATATATTTAGCTAGTTTTATTTCTTGATTATTTGCGCTTGTGTCATATTTTTTCACCCAACATCCCCGCACCCCAAGAAAAAAACAGCTCCTTCCCCAAGAAAAAAAAACACACACACACACACACTTTACCTTTGGGGGAGGGGGGGACTGGAAAGGCTTCAGGTCGCACACACTGCCCCATCGGGCGGATGCTGACATCCGACGGTGACAGCGGAGGAGCTGATAGTGGATGCCGGGCCGCAGCTCACTGAAATGTTTCATATGTTTCGGTTTTGAAATTGCCTCTGCAAGAGGTTTGGGAGGCAAATTAAAAACCGGTACAAATGAGATATTTGACTCACTCCGTCAGAACACTGGGACAAGCAATAAAAAACCGGCACTGTTCCGATCCAACCGGAATGTATGATCACCTTAAACATGAAAAGACCCGAAACAATTTTATTGTGTAGAGAATGTTTTGCTAAAAAGCCCATAAACCCATTGGTACTGCTTTGTACTTTTAAGGAGCACATTGTGAACAATTTCTTTTATTTTGATAAAATATGCATTGAAACACACTTTAAGGAGAGGCAACTTGAACCTGTCTTATTATAAACAGATCAAGGCATTTTTCTCCTTTTTGCAAAGTGTTCAAGTTGAGATGCTCCATCTGGAACAATATTGTTCTGTTCTGGCAGTAAATTTATGATTTGTGATGTAAACTCTGACTAATGATCTGCATCAAATCTAAGATGAACAAATGTTGCTGCTTTAAAAAAATAAAACGTTTGTGAAGCAAAGCCCTTTGGACATATTTTTCCATATAAAACAATTATATACATATATATATTTTCTATAAATACTTTAAGTAGACAAGTCTTCCTTCTGTATAAAACAGCTCGTTTTTTTTTTTTTTTTTACAATGTAAGTTGAGTTTAGCTTTGCATGTAAAAAAAGAAGTGGAGACCTTTAATTGTTTGTACTAATTACACTGTAGTTCAATCAAAGTAAGTGCATGTTCAGTCACGCCAGGGCTAATCTCCTAAATCTCGGGCACAAAAACCTATTTTCGCCACTTGGGAGGTACGAGGCACTGAAAAAAAAAAAAACTATTTAAGAGGAAACCCTGTACATGGTGCTTCATACTATTGAAATCATGTTAACGGAATATGAATATTACTTATAGCGTATCAGTCTAATAAATGTGTTATTCGTTGTTTGGGATTTAGAGGAAACAACACGAAATCCATCATTCACAGCTGTTTTTAGAAGCCCCTCTGCAAATTCCTGGGAACTATTAATTTGCACCTTGTCCGGTAAAACATAGAGTCTCACTAGCCTTAACTTGGTATAGTCATTTTCATTAAAGCCGTCCACATTGGCCACCCAATCTAAGTTTAAACGCTGATGGAAAACGGGAGAGTTCGGAATACTGGAGAAAGTACCATTCATGTAGTACCGAAGTTTAGATTTCAGGTGGTCTAAGAAAACAGGCGATGTGCAGTATATATTGGCCTTAAGTACGTCCATGCTGTACGGATGTTTGAAAACCAAGAACTCTTCACACACCGATACATTCTTTCTTGTTTGCTCTACACTTATAGTGAGTATTGTGATTTTCCCAGATTTTGAGAACTCCACTTCTTTTTCTTGGAGTGCGTCTATCAACGGCTGAATCTGATAGAAGTCAGCTTCTCTTCTGAGCAGACTCATTTCTTGAAAATCCTCTGGAAGATCCAAATGGGAAGTCCTTAAGAAGTTTAAGATATGCCGAAACACCTTCCCATCTCTGTCAATGAAGAAGTTGCCTTGGCTGTCCTTTTTACTTGGCACCTTACCACTAAACATAGCCCCGAGCATCGTATCTGGAAAATTTGTGAGTGTTGACAGGGATGTGGTGTACACTTTTCCGCCCACGTTTAGTGTTACAGGATCTGACATGATTACAAAGATCTGTAATAGGGAAGAAAGAAAGATTTTCAAGTCAAATTTGCAGATGTTAAGAAATATAAAAGTTTGGAAATAAGTGTGGGTAGATTGTAAAAATTCATAATATGAAAAGTTTTAATAGATTGATTTAAAGATAGTTTCATGGCCCTGTATAAGTTGTCTAATTCCAAAATGCTGATGAAAGGTCCATATGGGACATGAAACGTTGTCTTTCCTCTGTTCTTGGCTGTCACAATAAATGAAGAATTGCATTATGAACTTGTGAGTAGAGCTCTACTTTGTACCTCTGTCCTAGAGGAGACCTGTGTTTTGAAGAATTTGTCATTCCAAAATGCACCTTCCCCCCCCCCCTCAAGTTAAAACCTGAAGAGCAGAAAATCCAGATCTTCAACAATCTAATAAAAAGATTCTGTTTGGTTAAATTTGCAGAATATCCATATAATTAAATGCAACGTGTCAACACAGGGGCAGCCTGGCAACATTTTAGATGAAGGGCAAACACAAATTACAGAAAAGTCATTAACTGATGGCTGTAGGAAGGAGTTAAGTGCCGTACATTATATACGTGGATGTATCGAAATCTGTCTCATCATTTTTTTCCCCCCTTCTCAGGCCTCAATATGCTATGAACACGTCTGCCCCGTGCTGGAGAAAAATCCCACCCATTGGAGGAAGATTAACTCTAAAGACGGGGGAATGGCTTCCTAGCATATTGAACATAGGCATTGGTGCCATCACATACTAACCTTCTTGTTAATTACGCTACATCGATCGATCATAAGAGCTCTTGTTAACAAGCGCATTGCATTTGGTAATTTGGTGCAGCTAGCACCAGAAAACTTTAAAAAATATCAGCGCATCAACCTTTGTTTTAATACATAGACCACCCAGTCCAAAAGGAGTGGTACTTTAAGCAAATAATTCTACAAATTAGATGACAACCTGCTGCTTTTAACCCCTCTGCTGCCAGACTGGCCAGCAATGCATTGCAGGTTTCTCTAACAGCAAACAGTCTTATTTAAAGACAAAATACATTTTTAGGTGTCAAAGAGCAGATGATGTAGCCCCACAAACTGGAATGTTTAGGCTCAGTATAGGGGTAAAGCGTAGGCCCCATAGGGTTAGCACACAGGAGGTTCAATGTTTCTTTTACTTCAATTTTGGCACACAGCACCAACAGGTAGATTTCTTCATGGGCAAAGTTTTCTTACCTCTGGAAAACGCCTTCAAGATATTAACATGGTGTGTTCTTTGGTCCTTAGAAAATATTAAGGGTTTTTCCCATACACCAAGTGGTCAGGGATATCATTGCTAATGATATTAGAAGGGGATATAATTGTTCCCTCATTCTTCCCACATCCCAGGGGTACAAAATAGGAACATTTCCATTGCTTAGATGTTGTTAGAACCTTCTCTCATTACGTTGATAAATCTCAAATTTATAGGAGTTCATACTGATTGTTTGTATTGTTCGCTCGTAACAGAAGAGGCTACCCTGCCTCTGTTTCTTCCATCACTAAATGATCAAGCAATGTATCCAAGAAGCCTATAGAGTTGGCAGCTAGATTGTCCATTAGTGATTAAGGCCCATTCTACTTGGGCCATACCTACTTCATGGGCCTCATCTGGACATATGTATGTAAGGCTGCTACATGGCCTTCACAGAATACGTTTATTAGTGTTCGCCTCAAAGAACCCTAGGTTTGTTACATCCCCATTGTGTGTGCCGTTATGGGGAACGATAGGGAAAGTAATACATTTTTTACCGTTATTTACTGTATCTTTCAGTACACAGACTTTTTTCCATCCCAAGAGTTATTTTTGAGGACAGTATTTGTGCTCTATGATTTAACCCCTGTATTTTGCCTCAGACTAATACCTACTGCTGAGGTGGGGGCCCCGAGTCTTCCTTCCCTATACGTTATAGGGCGGCAGACTACCAAAATGCTTATATTATAATATTATTTATATAGTAATTAGAAATGGATACTCGGGTACCTTATGATCCTCAACAGAAGGATCATTATATGCATTCACATTACATAGAAACATAATAATTCCCAATAAACACTGCACGGGTATATGTGTCAGTGTCTTTCCCTGTGGCCACCCAATCCTGGGTCTGTAGGCTTGTGTAACAGTGCCGACACACCGTTGGAGCTCTTATCTACTATAGTAGTGCAGCAAGCCTATACTTTGCAGAATGCTCAGGATCCCTTTATTTGGCTTCAGTTGAGGATCCCCTCTGATGGTGTCCGTGCCTCTGGTTGTTATCTTGTGGGAGCTCTGCTGGGCCCCTTCGTGTGATCAACAGCACTCCCTCCAGTCAGCATCCGCTAACTCAGACGGATAGTTGACTAGCTCATGGTCACTCATGGTCAGTCCAGAGATCCCTCAGGCTGCAACAGCTCTACCCCGCATGCTGTACTAGCCTCTCCTAAAGACTCAGCTCTCCAGAAGTTCCTCCTTCTCTAGGGTCCACTGTCATTGACTGCTGCCATGTACCTCATGAGTCACATGCTGAGTGCACTTGGAGAGGAGAGGAGGGGGCCGTGTGTGTGAGTGCTGCATGCATTTTACAGAAGGTTACAGAGTTAGAAGAAAGTCGTTGCAGCCTGGCTAAACGTATGACTGGGGATCTATGGTGGGAGAAGCTTTTTTAATGCTTTGGCAAAGGCGGTCATACCATGCAGTCATACCACGCAGGAAGGAGGGGCATATATATATATATATATATATAAATATATATATATATATCAAAGAACAATCGAACCGC
This sequence comes from Ascaphus truei, assembly GCF_040206685.1. Classification (NCBI taxonomy): domain Eukaryota; kingdom Metazoa; phylum Chordata; class Amphibia; order Anura; family Ascaphidae; genus Ascaphus; species Ascaphus truei. The sequence goes on from NC_134486.1 coordinate 365,956,968, forward strand.
ACTCACAGAACTTGTACAGAAGCAAAATAACGTTTATTGCATCAACGTTTTGGTCCTGTCCATCTCGCTGGTTCTGGTTAATGTATTGAATATATAAATATAACTTTAAAAGGTAAATCCAGCACACTTGGAGTTTTCAAAAAGGTGTCTTTATTGAAGTGATCTATGTTTCGATTCCCGTAGGGACCTTTTGTCAAGATACACGTACAAGTGAAAGAAACATTCAATTAAAAGCAATTTATATATGTACAGTATTTAAACCACGTATGAAAAAGAAGGTGGCCTGTGACGTCAGTGATTAGATTTAAAGCAATTAAATAACTGTGCATGTATCTAAATGTTATTAATCAAGACTGTAACATAAAGAGGTAAAACAGACAGAACAACAAGGGTTAAATAGCTGGCACCACCCTGGCAATACATAAAAAAAGACTGAGAAATATATTTAAGGGACCCCAGCCTTTAGAAGGTTTGTAAAGCTCTTTCAATTTTACACATCTAATGCCTAATATCATTGTGAGTAATTGTGTTTCAGTAAGATGCATCAGTATATCTAGAGCAGTGTTTTTGAACCAGGGTTCAAAGGAACCCTCGGGTTCCCCAAGCATCGCTAAAGGGTTCCCTGCAATTTTCTTGTCATTTGAAAATTGTATCAATACAGAAGAATTTACAATGCATCTGATCTCAGAGTTGCTATTTGAGAATTTCACTTAGGATTCCTAAACCAAAAAAAGTTTGAAAATGACTGATCTAGAGATTCTATCCCTTTAGAAATTTGACTGTGAGATCTTGCCTGCTGCTTTTGATTCCAGCTTGTTCTCATTATGTATTTTGTGTAGAGGTATATTTGTCTGTTTTAGCTAATAGTCACATGTTTTTATTATTACACTTTATTATGATTTCATTCTGATAACCTGTTACAATTTTTGCTGCACTTGCTGTTGACACGTAACTGCACTGCTTTGATGACGCGTTACGTGCCTCTCTAATTTGGGTTTAGTCTCCACGTGGTTCACTTCCGGTGCACGTTGCGAGAGTGCTGCTACTCTCCCTGTGTGGTGGGAACTTCCATCACCTGTTTGGCATTTCACTGTGGGGTATAATAAATACTACAGGTTAGTTTATTTGTCTGTCTTGAGAAAGGTTCTTATTTGAACGGAGATGTCAATCTTTTTTTTCCATTAAATAATTTGTATTTTATTGATAAATTCTGGGAGTGCTTGATTTTGTCTTTGTGTGTATATTATATACCATATTTCCTCGAATGTAAGACGCACCATCGATTTGGCCCTTACAATCGAGGAAAATTACTTCTCACTTACCATTTTTCAGGAGAGGTCCCATGTCAGCGTTGGATGAAGTGGGCAGCGGCGGCGGCGGCAGGAGAAGGCTATCATAGCATTAGACCTGAGCAGGAGGAGAGCAGCATAGGAGAATGGCAGGGAAGGAGCGCGCTGAAACACTGCAAGTCAGACACTGGTCTACAAAATAAGGAACATGCAAAATAGAGCGATGTTTCGGACCTCCTGGTTCTTTATCAAGCTCAAGTAGCAGTGCTACACTGCTGGTATTTATAGCGATTGAAAGAAAGCTCATTTTGGCGCCAAAACAACCCCCTAGCTTGCTAGCTACGGTGGCCTGTAAAGTTCAATAGACAGTAGAGTTGCACATGCACATAGAGACAGAGTGGTGCGGTTATCATGGGAACAAACTAATGGTTCTTCCCCCATTTTATAACAGCCTGGCTGTTTATTTCAATGTTCTGAGCCCCACTCATCACTGTCTCTGTCGTCTTTTATTCTGCATTTTCCAGCCACGCGAAACGTCACTCTATTTTGCATGTTCCTTTTTGTATTGATGCAATAAACCTTCATAATCTTTTCTACTTCAGTGAGTGCTGTGCTGCAGATATGTTCTGTTAGAAGCAGTATGGAGCATCCGTCGTTTCTGCCTTCGTCCTCTGGAGATAACGTTGCTGTCAGTGTCTTCTTTGTATAGCCTTGGCGTCTGCAGACCACCCACCAGCTGATCAATGAAAGCGGAAGTGACGGCGTAACCTGGAATTGTCCATGGTTGGATGACTGAAAAGACTGTGTCTGGACTGATCGGATCTCTGAATGCATAACAGAGCACCACTCCTACGCATTTCGTAGTGGTATCCACTTCATCAGGGAGTAGTGGTGCTGCGTTTATACCTGCATTATATATGACAGAACTTGTTTTAATTGGTCAATAGAAAAATTGTTTACAGGAGAGACAATAAATGCAACCAAACATATGTAGAATAAGAATACTGAAAACAAATATCATGGGGAAGCAACTTCAGTGAGTCTTGTCCATTCAGCAAAATGCAATGGAAATGTGTGCGTGTTAATCAATTTCTGACTGGTAACAGTTGTATGGAGGTATGTGGCAACTCCCCCCAGAGCTCACCCCTCCCCACCTTTTTAACTTGGGAGGTTGTGGCATTTTGCTGAATGGACAAGACTCACTGTAGTTGCTTCCCCTCATACAGAGGTACTGTAAAAGGAAGGGTTCACAGTTTAGTTTTAGGACCTGCATTAATTTTGGTTATACCTTGACGTGTATGCAGGCTTGCGACGCTTTGGCCAAAGAGTTTAACTAAATAACCAAGTAATTACTATCATTATTGAAGTATTTAAACTTTATACTTATTACCATATATGTTTTGTCAATTTGATGTAGCATTGGGCACCTCTGTCTTTTGTTGTGTATATATTGACCATAGGATGTATCTAAAATAATATTATTAAATTCATTCATGATAATCATAAAATATGGGAGAGACAAAATAATTTAAAAATTAAAATTAAATACTTTAAAAAGTTCATACGAACAGTAGGAATTACAGTACTGACAAGAATTAAATATTGGAAGAATAATAATGGGGTGATGACAATTTCGCCCCTATAAATTGCTTACAACAATCTTCATATTACATATAGTTACAAATTGCACATGACAAATACATAAACATTCATAAAAATGAATGCAATATGGTGCAAAATTAAATGTCAAGATTATCAATAACATACAATTGAAGAATACAATTAAACAACATATTAGATGTGGTTTGTTGGAACATATACCATCATTAGTAATGTTGCTTTAATCCGACTATGAAAAAATACTGGGCAATGATCACACCCTATGTGGTGCTAAAATGACTTCAAAATATTACACAATGATTACCAATTGCAAATTACAGATTGTACAAGTTGCATACACGATGGACTTCTAAACCACTCCAGGGTATAGATGATGCAAACATTCAAACACCTAAAAGATGTGTATAAAGTGTGTGTATTAATCTATGAAATCCTCATCCACAGTAAAGAGATTAACTCAATTCTACTACGAACCAAGTTACAGAAAATGAATTGCTCGTATAAGGATTTCTGCAAACAACAGAGGTATAGATACAGTATATCATATATAGGGGATCAAATCTACAGTAAAGTACATCTTCATTTAATCCCCTACATATCTACTTTGGCCAGCAAACTCATAATATCACCTCCTCTCCTATCCACAACGATGTGAACAATACCTTTAAATTTGAGGCAATTAGGGTTGCTGCCATGGTATTCTTGGTAGTGTCTTGATACACTATGTAGCACAAAGACAATTTTGATATTGTGAACATGTTCTTGAATTCTTTGTTTCAGATGTCTTTTAGTACACCCTACATACTGGAGTTTGGATGAGCATTCCGAGAGATACACAGTGTTGGTAGTGTTACAATTTATATAATGTTGAATCAAATATTCTGTATCTAAAACATTAGATTTAAACGTAACAAACAAAAATTAGACAGCATTCACACTGTAGACATATAGATTAATTGGTGCAGCGTGGAACAAGAAGGAACCCTATTTCCTCCCCAACAATAGGTACAAAACAATGTTCCCAGCACTCATAAAAGACACATGAACAAATGGGTGTAAGCCAAAAGAATTTAATGAAGAACCGAACACAGACCCCAATGGGATAAAGGTAAATCTATCAATATACGTGAGGGAGAAAACTGGGAAAATGGGGGAAGGGTAGGAAGGGAAATCACAAAGGGGAGGGTGGGGTGCAAACAAAGGTGATGCAGGGAAGGGGGCCAATGTTTCGCGGTTAAGACCCCTTCTTCAGGCCCATTCCCAAAGGGCAATAAGTGTCCAATGGTACTTCCCTTGTACCTGTAAAAATTCCCTAAATAAAATTAATGACGTTGATCCATGTGAAAAACATGTTAAATCTTGGTGAAAGTCAATATTGGTGAGTAGAAATCAGTCCAGCACCTCAAGGAGAAAGTGAATATAAACAAGTTCTATATAGGCATAAATTCCACAGATCCCTACAGCTCCTGAGCTGAGGCACACTAAGCTAGGTGGAACCAGAGTATATATCACAGGCAAAGACTGCTAACTGTCTGGATATCAACTTAAAGAAAGTAATTCCACCGACCAGTTAAGTCCAAAGTACAGCCAACATGTCTGTAAAGGTCCATCAGGCGGCAATACTCCTGTTTACTATCTCTGACGGGGGTGCTGGGATACAGGAATGAGGCTGTAAAGAATGCACTGGATAGCAATGGACTATTCACTCCAAAGTAGCGTATGCTTATATTGGATTTACTCAGTATCATCTTAAAGGAGAATTTCTTGCTTCTTTGAGGACAGTTACTACATCCAATGTCAGGGCACAGTTATGGGGTCCAATGTCGCACACATATACGCCAACATTTTCATGAATAGCTTTGAGGACAAGTTTGTTTTCCGTCATCCTTTGTTCGTGGCATTAGGGCGTATGTGGGTGCAATACATTGACGATATCTTCATGATCTGGACGGGCACGGAGTTGGAACTTAATATGTTTATCAGTGACATGAGACTATTGGCTTCACTTCTCTTATGAGTAAAAGTGTGATCAACTTTCTGGATACTACGATGAGAATGGCTAACAACAAATTAGAGTCAGATTTGTATACGAAAGATACAGACCGGAACAACTTACTCCACTATGTTAGTATCCACCCTCCTGGGACAATTAAGGGTTTACACCACAGTCAGTTCCTTAGGGCTAAGAGAATAATTAGTGATCCAGAGATGGTTTCCAGTAGCCTGGACATGATGCAAGAAAAATTTAGACTGAGAGGGTATCCAGACTCACTTCTCTGTGAACAACGAAATAGGGCTGAGGCCAGCACGAGGCTGACACTGCTCAACAAAGGTCAACAGGGTAGACCAGAAAGACATTTTTCCATTCCATTTGTCTCTCCGTACAGTACCCTTAGTGGACATATCAAAAACATTATTTTAAAACATTGGCATTTACTTGGGGCAGACCCTCTGCTCGCACCCATACTTAGCCATAAACTGTTGTTCTCTTACAAACGTGGTAAAAACCTGAGAGACAGAATGATCAAAGCAGACTTTGGAGGCACTTCACAGTTCAAAACCTTTTTGGGTACCCCAGAAAGGGCTGTTACCGCTGCTGTAGTTGCAGTCAATGCGACAGCATCCAGGAAGGTAATAAATTCACTCATCCACGTTCAGGACACATATTTAACATCAGTGGTTTCTACACCTGTTTATCCAGGAATGTGATCTACCTTATTAAGGGTCCGTGTGGGTTAGGGTATGTGGGGGACACTACCCAATGTGTGAAGGATAGGATCTGACAGCACAAGGCAGCGATCCGGAGTTGCGATCATGACACACCAGTGGCACATCACTTCACCCAAGCTGGTCACAATTCTAGTCAATTACGATTTCAGGTCATCGATGGTGTGGTCAAGTGCAGACAGAGTGGTAACATTAAAATGTTATTATTACAAAAGGAGACACAATGGATATGGCGGTTGGGTACTATGACTCCAGAGGGTATGAACAAGGACCTGGACTTAAGTTGCTATTTTAAATGTTCTACATATGTCTACCTCAGTGTCTATTCCGTCCTTATATGGTTTGTCCCCTCGCCTTAGTTCAGTCTCTTATATTGACCATACCCTGTTTTCTCTCCACAGACCTGCTCGTCACGCCTGACTATGTTGCCCCTTGTTGAAGTGTGTGCCCTTACTGGTTCTGACGTTTTCATCGCTGTGTGCTGTGATCTTCCTTTGACACCCCTGTCTCCTTCACCTCTGCCATGCCCCTTACTTGCCCACCCTGATACATTCCTTAAAGGATCGCTACCCTATTTCCTCAATTCTAAGACGCACCTTTTTTCTGACTTTCACATGTCTGAAATCAGGGTGCGTCTTAGAATCGATGTATTAAAAAATTAAAAAAAAAAAAAAAAGCGTCTGCAGTACTAACCCCATCTTTTCACTTATCATGTTTCAGGAGAGGTCCCAAGTCAGCTGAGGATGAAGCGGGCAGCGGCAGGAGAGGTCCCACGTCTGCAGATGGTTGAAGATGAACAGCGAACGGGTGTGGGGCGAGAGTGCGGCAGCAATGGCAGGACAGGTCCCAAGTCTGCAGGTGAATGAAGATAAGACTGTGGGAGGGCGTGCGGTGGCGGCAGGAGATCATAATAGCAGGAGAGCTGAGCAGGAGCAGAGCGGCATAGGGGAACGGCCTGGGTGGTGCACACTGTAACACCGGAAGTTGACCGGTGTCTAGCTTCCGGTTACAGTGTGCACTTCCCAAGCCGTTCCCCTATGTGCTCTGCTCCTACTCACCTCTCCTGCTATTATGATCTCCTGCCGCCGCCACCGCATGCTGTCTTCTTATCTTCATTCACCAGAAGACTTGGGACCTGTTCTTCCGCCGGCCCCGCACTCTCGCCCGCTGTCCATCTTCAACCATCTGTAGACTTGGGAGCTTTCCTGCCATCGCCACCCGCTTCATCCTCCTCTGACATGGGACCTCTCCTGAAACATGGTAAGTGAAAAAGTGAAAGAGTAATTTTTCTCTATTGTGCGTCTTACAATCGATGGCATCTTCAATCGAGGAAATACGGTATTTGATTGATGTGATATACCTCTAGATAGGGCATTTTGGGTCATTAGCTTTAACTTTGCATTTGGAATACAAGTTTAATGTTACCATATATGTTCTTAGCATGCATTTCTCAATTCACTCTATTGCTTTTATAGCCCTGTTTATGCTCACTGTTTTGACCTTATAGTTGTTGTGATGCTTGTGTCTTTAACACTATGCTACTCCGTCTGATACCGCAGAGACTGCGGAACAACACAATGAAGACTACCTTCACATCGGATGCACGCTTGCTGTGGGCGACGTCGGGTCACCTAGGTTACAGGGACACCGGGACTACATTGGGAGACTAACCGCACATGTGCACCTCCTGTGCAACCGCGCTGTTGCTTGTGTACCTTCAGGAACCTTGTCCTGCTTCAAAGCCAATCGTTGGACCGATGGGGTGGAGACAACATGATGACGTCACAGTCATTTTAGAATGCTCCACTTATCCAGCACATTGTCTCCCCACACTGTGAGAGTGAGCCAAAGGACCGTCAGCTAGCACAGGGGTGTGCAAAGTTTTTAACTTGCGCCCCCCCCCCTGCCTGCATACCTTCTGCCCCGCGCCCCCTCTCCTCCTCGGCTCCGGCATCAAATGATGTCACGGGGTTATGTGACGTCACGTTACCATTTGACGCCGGTTACCATGGCGACGCATCGCCGAAGATCAGGTAAGTGAAGCTGAAGAGGCCTCACGCGGCCCCCCGGCACTTAATTTAAGTGCCCTGGGGGACAGCGCAGGACCTCTGTAGCCACCGTGTCCCCCTGGAAATTCTCCCGCCCCCCCACTTTGCGATCCGCTGAGCTAGCAGACATCCACGAACACCTACGGGGTTTGTATTAACACCCAGGACTATCACTGGTTGGTACAGCCATATTATTTATGTGCTATTTTGAGCATTTTCCTGTGCTGTTACTCCACATTGCCTGCCAGTGTGTGGTTGCCTGCCTGTGAGTGAGCACTAATTCAGCTTTAGCAAGGTGTGCACCAATGATACTCTGGAACTCTTATCTTATGGTATGTGTGATTCACACCGATCTTTAATCAGGAGCTGCATATTCATTGTTTTGCTGGAAGGTGCCTGGGCTGTTTACTTTCCCCTTGGGGAGGAACTTTATTTTTGCTTTTTGCATTTTTTCATAGGGAGTTTCTACAGGGTCAAGGGCAGTACCATTGGACATTATTTTTTGCCTTTTGGGAACGGGCCTGAGGAAGGGGTCCTAACCCCAAAATGTTGCCCCCCTTCCCCTGTATTTTTACCTCACTTGCACATCCCTCCCCCTGCCCCACCCCACCCTTTCCCTTCAGCTTGTTTTTCTCCCCTCCATTATCACATGGGTTCTGGTATTGTGATTTACTTATACCCCTTATGGGTGTGTGCTTTTCTCTCTCATTAAAACATTTGGCTTATACCCTTTCTAATTTGTCATTTATGAGTGCTGGGAACATTATATTTGTGTTCACATTTACAATATAGTATTTATTCTTAAAAAAGAACCAATGGAGCATGTTTTCCTAAAATAAATATATTTTTCTTCCATGTTACTCCTATACCAGTACAAATAAATGGGTTTAAAGCCCTGCCCAGTTGGGGTAGGACAAACTTTCAACGAATAGGCTCCATCAGTCCCTACAGGGCTCCCTGCTCTCCTCCTCACAGTATTTATTTTTGATGTACTTGTCAATGGGGTAGGTTCTCTCCTTACAGATGTTGTTGTTCTGCTGATACAGTAGGATATAGGGAGCCTTACGCTCCCTTATTCCCGGGCAAAGGATACGATTTGCCCGAAGTCCCCAAATACGAGTGGGAAATAAGCAGGTGTAGGCTTACTCATGGTCCTAACCATTGAGCTTAATGTATACCCCCTACATTGTGGTATTCGGTGGTAACTGTGCCCTCCTGCTTACCTGAAGAGGATTTCACTGCAGTCTGAGGATTTTGCTGCAGTCGTTTGATGCTATTCCAATCTGGGGTGTAGGGAACCCAGGTATGGAAACAGGCTGAGCTGGTGCTGCCTATGATTCCAAAAGACAGGTTAGGCCTTCAATGATCTAAATCAGGGGTGCTCAACTCCCATCCTCAAGCCCCACCCCCCAATCAGGTTAGGTTTTACAGATATCCCTGCTTCAGCACCGGTGGCTCAATCAGTCCCTGCTTTAATCTTGTGCTTCAGTCTCTGGTTTAGCACAGGTGGCTCAATCAGCAGATCAGTCTCTGACTGAGCCACCTGTGCTGAAGCTGGGATATCCTTAAAACATGACCTGTTGGGGGAGCTTGAGGACTGGAGTTGAGCACTTCTGATCTATGTGACCTGTCAGATCCTCTGTGGAGAGTTCTCATGCTACTAAATGTAAACAGGATTTCTGTATGAAAGTATGTGTGCTTCGGAGGCAGGTACAGATGCAGCGGCCGTTATTCGAACAAATCACGCAGTGTATACCTCGGAATACCCATGTGATGGCGAGCAATCTCTTCCAACCGTACCGCTTGAAGACGCGAGTGCAGAAAATGGCATTTTAGTGTTCTGGCGTTTAAACGCCTGAAATTGACACAGTAGCACAGTACTGTACACATTACAATTTATTAATTTCATTGCATATAATTGCACACAAACCATAAAATTCAAACAAAGCAACCACGATAAACTCGTGTGCCTGGGGCGATTGGCCGCGTTCATTCCGCGTGGAATACAGCAGCGCACACGAAAACGGCTCTGTGATGCCTTACAATAACGGCCGCTGCATCTGCAAGTGTTTTGTTAATTTATTGTTTCAGACCTTGGCTGTGGCTGCCTTCTATTGCACGAGACTCTCCTGTTCAGGCTAATTGATAATTATCTCTAACTGATTATTTGGCCACCTCCCTGCAAGTGAGCTAGGCTATGAGCCATTCATGATTCTGTTACCTGTTAAGAGCTTGTGGGCTCTGCTTCCTGCTCAAGCCCCAGTTGGCGCTCAGCTCCCTGCTCAGCTCCCAGTTGGCGCTCTGCTACCTACTCAGCCCACTTGGGCACTCTGCGGGTTTCTGTAGAGCTTAGGTGCTCTGGAAGTCTCTACAGAGCTTGGGTGCTCTGTTGGCCTCTACAGAGATTGTGCCCTCTGTTGCTGTTATTTGTAGGCAGAAGCATTTATCTGCTCTCCCACCTTTTTTGGGCAGAAACTGCAACGGTCTGCTATGTTTTTGGCAAGGAGTTGGAATGCTCTGCCACCTGTTGACAAGGAGCAGGAAAGCTCTGCCACTGCTGGTACAGCAGCTTCATTGCTCTGCTACAGTACCTGTTTTGTGCAGAGGCTTGGAAGCTCTGCTACCTCTTGTGCTGTTTTGCAGCCGCTGGGACACTACATTTTGCCACAGTCGCTGGGATGCTCACAGAGCCCGTACGCTCTGCTAGCTTTTTAGAGACATTTTCTCTGATATTGGACTGATGATCATTTTCTCCCACCCTGAGAAGGAGATTACTTGGCTGTATCCCCATTCGTTTGTTCTGTCATTGGAGGGATGTGGGAGAAAAAGGGAATTATATTTACAGATTTACGATAATTCAATTTCTTAGTCCTTCCATGCGAGTACAAGGTTTCCTACCATGAGAAATGTTTTTGTTGTTTGTCCGTTATCATGCCGTCTTCTCTCTCTCTCTCTTTTTTATATTTATATTGCTCGGCTAGATGGATAACTGCTGTGAGGTGGTGAGCCTTGTAGGAGCCTTGTAGGAGTTGATGGAGCCCGATTCATTGAAAGTTTGTCCATACTTTACTCTTTTAGTGTCCTCTGTTAAAAAGCCCTATTCTAGTTCTCTTAAAACATTGACCCTTTTTCTGCAGTGTCCTCACTGTTAATTGGCTTTCCTCATCGATTCCAGCTTCTGTTGCTGTGTCTCAGGGCTCCGCTCTGGGGTTCTTTATCTATTAGGAAGAAGGAGCGGCTCAGTGAGTAAAGACACTGACTGGCACAGAGAGTTTGAAGCAGGGGAACCTGGATCAATTCCCGGTGTCGGCTCCTTGTGACCTTGGGCAAGTCACTTTATCTCCCTGTGCCTCAGGCACCAAAACATAGATTGTAAGCTCCACGGGGCAGGGACCTGTGCCTGCAAAATGTCTCTGTAAATCGCTACATAAAATTAGCAGCGCTATACAAGAACATGCTATTATTATTATATTATTATTATTATTACACTATTGCTTAACATCAATATGTACGAGACACAGCTATTTGTGCTTAAAATTAAAGAATGCCCCATGATCTCTGCACAGTAGACGGCACTACCATTTATTATTATCTTTTATTTATACGGCACCAATATATTTTGCAGCGCAGTACAATATGGGGGCATGGACACGAACAAAACATTAAATACATACAATTTAAAACATAACAATAGGTAATTAAGTTTTTTTTTTTTAAAAGCTTACAATTTAAAGGAATGGGAGCGTGATGACACAATGATAGGTGAAGGTATAAAGTCTCTTGGAATGGCATTAATTGTAGGCTTGTTAGGGGGTGCTGGATAGGGCTCTCTAAAGAGGTGGGTTTTGGAGGAACTTTTGGAAGTGTGATGGTGTGGGGTAAGGAGTTCCACAGTGGGGATGCAGCCCTGAAGAAGTCTTGGAGGAGAGAATGAGAGGAAGTAATGAGGGACGCGGAGAGCTGTAGGTTAGGCAGAGCCTGCCTGTGCATTGATTTAAACAGTAAAGCAGCTGACATAGGCTAGGTCCCCGCTGGTGCCTGCGGCGCGTGGCTCGCACCAATCCCTTACCCTAGCAGGCCCCGGTGTCTCCTCGCTTCCTGACCCTCTTTGTGCTGTGGCACGTCAGCCACAGGGGACACAACTAGATTGTGTTCCCGTCGGCGACACGGTCACATTGTGCTCCGGGAGCCAATCAGAGGCAGAGAGGATGCATAATTTGTGAAGGGACATGAAAATGCAAATCCTGAAACATTGACCGTACTTTATTGAAGTATACACATTGATATAGATGTAACCAAGAAGGTTAAATTAGAATATGTTTATTTAAGATAAAAATCTAAGAGGCTTACATTTGGATATTTTTACCTCTGGCAGTACTTGTATAACTGGTAATGTAAATCACAGAAGATTACTTATTTTACCCTGCAGGGCTGGGATAGGTGTGTTTACGTTCTAATTTTAGAGTTTCATAAATATAGAGCAGTCTATGAACCGCAATAAAATTACAACATATTATACAAGGTTGCCTGTATTTTACCGACAGGACTTTAAATAATAGTCATGGTATATCCTGAATAGTCTTAAAAATACATTAATGTATTATATTAAAATGTAATAATGCAAAGAACAGGGCTTTCGTTTTTCTGAGCAGGCAAAGCACTTAAATACTATAGCCAGGTCCCCTTGGTCCCCTTCCTTGGTTCCCCGCTTACCTCCACTACAGCTGGGGAACCACCGGTGAGTGCAGGAGCGCTGGGGGAGTTGGAAGTGAGATCCGATCGCCAGAGCTCCTCGGCACAGGTGGCAGCCATTTTGGGACTCCTCGCGCATGTGCAGTATGGCTCAAGCATGCGCATAGGGCTTCAGAGTTGCGGCAGCCACGTTGGTACACCTCGCACATGCGCAAGAGGCATTGCAAGCAGCGGCCATTACACATATAGCTCCGCAGGGGAACTACAACTCTCTTGAGCCTCTGGGAGTAGAGACACATGGCCCACAGCAGCCAATAGGGCTCCCAGATTTCCCTGCAACATTATGGATAATTTGGCGAACTCAGACCTCGCGTTTCAGTCGGGAGCAGGATGCCAAGGAGACAGGTAGTGTCTCAGGAGCCAGTGGCCCCGAGATTAGGACAGATCTCTCCTTTAAGCCCCAGTTAGGCCCCGACTCACCCCAGATTGTGTCTGCTACAGGGAAGCCCATAGCTAGGGACATTTCCATAGTAGCTGCCTACTGTCAGTGTATAACACTAGTTAGACGCCAAGCGGTTATTGCGGTCTGTGGTCTGGGACCAGGTCACCTACATACAGAGACTCTTAAAGGTGAGACCCTTCTAACGGAGTTCACCCAATGCAGAGGCGGATGCAATCACGGACGACGACGTCGCTGGATCAGCGGATCCCATTTGTAAATCTGCAGTAGCCCCGGGCAGGTATCTCAACAAGTGCACCAACATTCCTACCCTTTTGGGTGGGCCCTGACATTGGGGGAAAAGGACATCAGTGTATTGGTGCCAAGCATCCTACGTACTTTGGGGACACTTCACTGGTGTATTGGAGTTGTGTGCGTGGGACTATATACTGTGGGGTACAGGTTGATTACCTTGAGTTCAGTAAAACCAGTTGTTATATACCCTGTGTGTGGTTATTATTGGTATTGTTCCTGTGAGGGGCTTATCCCACCACGTTGGGATCCCTCGCAGGTGGAGGCACTGCACCATAGAATGGTTGGTGAGGTGGATGAGCCTGGAAGCAGAATTTAGAATGGACCAGAGATAGGACAGTTGGAAGAGGGTGAGTCTGGGTAGGACCTAGATCCAGTAGTCCAGTTGGGATATTAAAAGCATTCATTATAATTATAGTAGGTTGCTTGGTAAGGAAAAGGTGAATTTTAGCCATTTTTCTTAGGTGCAAGAGGAAGGGAATTTTTGGGCTATTGGATGTGTGGTAAAAAGGAGTATAATGCTTAGTCATCTGGCTTGTGGTATCTGCAGGATAGTGGATTTACCTATTGTCAGCAAGAAGTCAGGTTTAAGATTAGAATTAGAGGGAGTGATAATGATTAGTTCTGTTTTGCACATTGTTTTTTGAGGTCATCCAGGAGGTGATAGCAGAAGGACAATTAGTGCCACGAGTTTGGAGAGAGTTCAGAAGAATGGTAGATTTGGGTGTCATCAGCGTAAAGGTTTAAGTAAAAACGACTGTAATAGTTTGCTCAGGTAAGTGGTGTAAAGAGAAGAAGTCCTAGAACAGAGGTCAGTGGTGTAAAGAGAAGAAGTCCTAGAACAGAGGTCGGTGGTGTAAAGAGAAGAGGTCTAAGAACCGAGCCCTGGGAACACTAACATTGAGTTGGAGTGAAGAACAGAAGGTGTCAGCAAAGCAAACACTGAATGAGTGGTCAGATAGGAAGAGAACCGAGAGAGTACTGCACCGACACACTTTATTCGAGCAAATACCCAGTATGTACCTGGCAGATACCTGGAATGCGCCGCTCCTCACCTCTGACAAGCCCCGTTGCGTTTGCCTTCCCAGCCTGGGTTCATGCCTGGCTGACGGGCGGCTGATCTGTTAAATGATAATGATTAGGATTTAATAGGCTGCAATGCTTCGCGTGTCTACCAGATGGCATAAATTCATGAATTGTAATGCAGTATATATATATATACTGTGCAGTATTGCAGCCAGCGGGAATAAAATGCTTCAATCCCTGCCTGGAAAATAACCCAATGCACTCGGGCAGAGAACAGTCACAAACCTCAATACACCCGGGTATACCCGAATTCGTGGGACTAGCCGAGCTCGAATAAAGTGTGTCGCCAGTGTATGAAGTAGGAGAGACTGGTTGACCGTATAAAAGAGGTCAAGTAATATTAGTAAGGAAAACTGGCCCTGTGATTTTGACTTGAGGATTTGCAACTTTTGTTAAAGCAGCACGTAGAGGGGTTAGTAACCCAAGGGACAGGGGGAAATGGGAAGTGGATGGGGAAGGGAGGATACCCCTGCTCAGCTGTAGTGGTAGTGAATACGGTGCTCATCCCAGGATATGGTAATATAGGAACTAGAGAGAAAGAACCTGGTATTATAAGAACATTTAATACTTAAAATTAAAGGGTATATATGACAAACGACGTATGGTCAGTAGTTTAAGTCGGTGAAACAGTGAATATCTAAGTACTATGAGCTTCCATAGTGGGTCCATGATATAATTAGCATGGATAGAATGTTATGCGAACAACGGCGCCTAAGTAAAAAGGTGCGTATAGCAGATAAACTGTTCTAGGGGACTTATACGTCACTGATGTGTATTCTCCTATGAAATCCTATAGGTAGACAACACCAGACTTGTAAATAACTACTGTAATGTATAGCTGTACTGCACTGAAATTAAAAGAGTAGATGGTTAGGCCCCAGTATGTGTATTCTGTGGTCTGTTAACCAGATAACCGAACATATTAAAAAAGAGTGAATAAGGGGTTCTCACTCCCTGATTCACTCTATCTCAGTAAGTATGTACTAGCCCATAAGTGACTGGTCAGGGCACTATAAAGTGGGCTGTATGTTTGTTTCAATTCCGTTAGAAGGATGCTAGGCTTTAAAGACAAAACTAATGTTTTGAATAGTGCTGGCCTCTATGCTTAGTTGTCTGAATGGAAGTCACGTCGCTTTATACTGTGATCGTTCACCAGTTGGGACGGGAGGCAATTAAACGCACTTTGGAGCGGGACCAGGAGATGCATAAAGATTTGACAATCTTTCTGCAAGATGCAATTATGTTCATATTAGAACACAACTTCTTCAATTTCGATGGGGATTTTTCCTACAAGTCTGTGGAGCGTCAATTGGAGCCATATTCGCACCAAGCTGTGCGAACATCTTTATGGGTATGTGAGAGCAAGACTATATATGGTCGGGCAACCCATTTGGTGCGAATCTGGTGCTCTGGCGTCGTTTCATAGACGACGTGCTGTTCATATGGAACGGCATGATGGAAGATCTAGAGAAGTTTAAGATATACATCAACAATAACCCATTCAATTTGAGTTTTACTTGTGAGACTAGTCATCAGTCTATCAACTTTTTGGATTTAGTGATATATATAGAAAATGAGAAGATAGAAACAAGAACATATCACAACCCCACTGACGTTAATAATTTTTTACTTGCTGACAGCCATCATGATCCTAAATGGATCAGGAATATCCCTCTGGGGCAATTTTTTCGTTTACGAAGAAATTGCTCAAAAAGAGAAGTGTATAAGGAACAAGCTGAAGAATTTAAAAATACGTTTTTGAACAGAGGTTATGATAATGAGGTGGTTCAAAAGGCATATGATCGAATAGATACGGCAGATAGCAGTCGGATGATCGAATTTAAAACCAAAGAGTCAGAACCAGAAGAACAGTTAAAAATGTTGTTTATAACTGAATACAATGCTATGGCACCCCAAATAAAAAAAGTTGTAAGAAAACATTGGGGGATTCTATTAAGAGGTGAGAATCTAAAAACTATCCTCCCACAGTATCCCCGTATCATTTTCAAGAAAGCACCGAATTTTAAACAAGTTCTGGCCCCAAGTCAGATAAAAACTAAAATATCTAAAAACTGGATAAAAAGCCTGAATGTCTACCATGTGTGCAATAAATGCAGAGGAGGCCAATATAGTGAGGCAGTCAGAACATTTAGATCAAATGTGACAAAAGAGGAATACGACATACAATCCTTCATTCATTGTAAGACTGATCACGTTGTGTACCTTTTGGAGTGTGCATGCGGCCTGCAATATGTAGGAAGAACAAGCAGGATGCTTAAAAGAAGATTGGGCAGAGCACATAAACAACATAAAGAAAGGTTAAACAACATACAGCGTGTCGAATCACTTTTTACTAGCACACGGCCAAAATCCAGAGGGGTTACTATGTAAAGGCATAGAATGCCCAATCCCGGACTGGAGGGGGGGGAGCAGAATTATTCAAATATCAAGGAGAGAAACTTATTGGATATACCAATTGAAAACCCTGTCCCCCCTGGGTCTTAATCTGGACTTCGATTTGGGCTCTTTCCGTCGGGATTAACCCTGGTGATAGTCCTATTGTTATTATCATTGCAGTACAGCAATCATTTCTGTCTCTATCACATTCCAGTACAAATTCATGTTAATATCCCTCTATAGTGAGGTTAAAATGTCCTCAGTAGATCATGTGTAGTCAAATTATATCAGCCTGGCTAATAATGTATCCCCATGGAAATGTAGTAATTATTTAGTACAAGATACCAATCTCTTCTATGTGTATAGTATGTATATGTTTTATTGATTTGACAACACTTTGTTAGCATATTTGTCCAAGTTAGTGTAAGTAAACACAGGCATTTTGGACTTTTCCTTGGACTTGTTCTGAATTGTTTAATATCAGCATGGACTATAAAAGGATGAGAATCCACCCTCATCATAGTGCCCCTGACGAAGCAAACAGCAGTTTGAGAAACGCGTAGGACAGAGCTACGCATGTGCAGTTTTGACCAGAGCTGATCGCAGTGCCCTGTAAGCAGAGGAGAGAGAGGATCATGGAGAGAAGCGCTTGTTCCTCCGGCTGCCATATACAAGAGGTTTCTTTCCCCTAGGAAGCTTCCTTACATTGGGGCTGTTCCGCGTAGAATGCTGACGTCACATCGAGATGAACACGGGAGTGGAGGACACACGTGGACGCCAGGAGACCTCCAAGGCAAGACGGACAAGACTTCTGTTTACCTGAGACATCAACCCTCCATAAAAAACTGCAGTAAAGGGGCTAGTGACGGCCTGAATGGTCACAGTGACGGCCTGAATGGTCACACTGCGCGATTTTAAGAGGGAATTCGTGAGTGTGATTCCAATTGTTTTTTTTGTGTAGTAAAGCATTTTCCATATGTTATTGCACTATGTTTGTTATCCATTTTATTTTTCATGTGTCACACGAGCTATGATCTCTTCATTCAGTGTGATTCATGCTGAAGATACTAATTAGCAACAAGTTAAGATTTTTCTATCAAAATATATATGTTTTATTGCCACCAGGGTGTTTTTCCACTGTTTCATAAGTCTCAATCACCAAAAGGATACAAGGTCTACTGAAGATTATAACACACTCTTTCAGATATACCCTGCCTACAGTATATTCACCTGTGTAAGGTATCCTATGGTTGCATCTTGTGGGGATCTAGCAAGGTCATATATTGTGTCGAAATGTCACAATAAGGTGATTACAATAATCTAGTATTCTATAATGTATTGAAGCACATGTTGTGGTGTTGTCATCTCTTTTTTCCAACATATACAACGGAGAGAAAAACCCATCAGGTACCAGGATTCCATCGCCAAAGAGGACTATTTCTGTGTAGATATAAATCGACTCCCTTATTGCGCATCTTATTCAAGAAAGGAAAGTGGAGGTCCATAATGTCCACTCCTTTTGGTGCCAGGATGCTGTGATCACCATCACTGCACTAATGTAACTCTTGATCCCTCCTCCCACTACTCTGAATGGAGGAGGAACCCCCCCTCTTTTATTCAGGCTATGTTTAACCCTTTCACTGCCAGAGGGTCCTGCAACACGGTGTGGAGCAAAGATGCATTCACAGCTGGGACCAAAAGGGAACTAATGACAGTGATATATACCTAATGAATTAATAGCTTAAAAAAAATATATATTTTTTTAAAAATACACATTTACAATCTCTTATAATCATTGCAAATTTAAATGTGGGAGTTATTACAGTTACTTCTGCCTTTCGTTTGAATTGATACATGTTAGAAACCCTTGTCATTATATTACAGGGATGGAAGACACAAGATATGCAATAACTCGTTTCAGTGCCTACTGTAAATGAAAACTTTTAAATGGCATCAGTCACTATTGTTTTACCCAATCATTGCCTTAGATCACCCAGCTTGCATTTGGGAGAATTTCTTGCGCATTAAAGCACCCTCCAGCTCTTAAAGGATTACCTCAGGTCTATAGCTCAATCAAGTATGCTGCACACTCCAAAAATCTCTCATCTCTTTCACCACTACTCACTTTTCCACAAACACAGATGGGATTGAAAAGAAGCTTTGCCTTACTTACGATTTCTTGGCAGAAAACAGGGGAGAACAGCGCGATCATGAAATGTGCTGCATTGTACACTGCAATCCCAAACTTTACTTTAATTTACCTGGTGATACACACACAGGCGTTCCCAGTATTAACCTGCCCAGTATTTATGAGTCAGAGACGTAAAACCTTAAAGCAGCAGTCCTAACTGAAATAGCAATGTCTCTTGTGTATTTCCAGCTGTATACAGGCATACCCCGGTTCAAGGACACTCACTTTAAGTACACTTGCGAGTAAGGACATATCGCCCAATAGGCAAACTGCAGCTCACGCATGCGCCTGTCAGCACGTCCTGAACAGCAATACGAGCTCCCTACCTGTACCGAAGCTGTGCGCAAGCGGGGAGACTATAGAGCCTGTTACAAATGCGTTATTTACATCAGTTATCCACGTACTGTATATGACGATTGCAGTACAGTACATGCATCGATAAGTGGGGGAAAGGTAGCGCTTCACTTTAAGTACATTTTCGCTTTCCATACATGCTCTGGACCCATTGCGTACGTTAATGCGGGGTATGCCTGTATGTTATATCTGCATTCGTTTATACCAATCCCTTTCACCCACTTTGCTGGCAGAGTGGTCAGCCATTCACCATACCCTCCAACTGGACCTATTTAGCAAGTACCCTACAGTAAGACCAGCTGTGCCTATTAACCCTTTCGGTGCCCTTAGACATAAAGACTATGTTGAGGTCTGGCACCCCAGGGGGCACTTACAACTCGTTTCCGTATTCAGTGATGATCGCAATGTGCAATAGGGGCACCCTGGTGCTGCAGCCCTTCTGGCACCCAAAGGGTTAAACAAAGGTTTTTTTTTTGTGCGTGGTAAGCTGCATAAGTTATGGGACCTCCATAAGAATGATTTGGAACTGACCAAATCTGTGACCAAATCGCCGCTGCCACTTCACTGCCAGGTTAAGCCCCTAACCTTACCCTAAAACCCCCTCATTCTTAACCCCTAACCCTAATGCTACGCCCTACCATAAAAACCTTAACCCCTTACCCTAACTGCTAAAACCCCTTAAATGAACGTACCTTATCGGTGAAACGGCCGGCAGCGGAGTGTCCAGCGGAGGAGCGGCTGCGGTAAAGGATCCCTCGGCAGCTCAACTCCGGCGCCGACTTGGTCGCCGACCAAATATCCGACTCCGCTACATTTCAAGCACCGTAATATGCAGCCGTTTGCCTTTAACCCCTGCGTTACTGGCCCCTCTGACATTGATTCCATGTATTAATGTAGAGAAATTATTTCGAAATGAAATCATTCAGCATCTTATTTTTTTTTAACTTGTGGTTTCTGTTCAGCTTTTATTTTCTCCGGGTTCGATGTAATTCTTACTCCTTAATTCTGGGGACAACATTAGCTTTCAGGGGAAAAAAAGTGTACATTGACAATTTGTCTGTATACAGCAGAGATCCTAAACAGTGTTATGTAACAGATCAGGTCAAATGAAAACATTAAAAAAAACATATGTATGTACAATTACTCATGCTTGCCGGAGGAAAAGGGTGTCGGCCATTGCATTTAACCGTTTATATATGCCACCCCCATTCAGCTTGGTCATGGAGGGACTGTCCACTTAACTTGCTGCTGAGTCATAATGAATGTGTCTGGCAGTATTAGTATTTACACTTAAGTACAGCGCACTCCTTTTATCCACCTTGAGTCAGCAAATGATTTGATGATATGATTTTCTTCTTTATGTGATGGTAAAAATAAAATGCCACCGTGGTGGGGGTTGGGTAGCAAACGTGCATCACATTTGATGCAAATAGAAGCAGACACAAAACCAAATCCCTATGTGTGAGAGCACGCAGTTTGTATCGCTAATATTTTTTTTCTTACATATCGCGGTTTGGAGAATTTAGCAAAATGAATCTAATGTTCCTACCTGAGCTGATACCCTTCATTTTAATCAGGTTCACCCGCATCAAAGGCAGCGATATTACTACTGAGCTACTTCTTCAGCTGCCCACTTAACCCATGAAATGATGATTTGCTGTGAAATTTAACCTGCTATTCTGCGACTGTTGTTACAAAGTGATATTCAGTGGAGGTATCTGTGCTGTAGCTGCCAACGTGAGAAAAACTGGTGGTAGACTGGGAACATCCAGGCCGTAGAACCTGTGAGCGATCTAATAACTGCTTCTTCTCCACATCATTCACACGTCTGTGACCCCTCATGTTTCTAGTGGTGACTCCTGTTTATGAAAGATTGAGGTGTTTGAAGTGTGGAGGTATTAGGAGGCATGGAAAACCGTAACTTTTTAATTTACGTCCTACAAGCGCCACTCGTTTTTTACTGACAAACTCATAAATCCATGTTCCGTTGAAAGAACAACAGTATGGATTTATTTTAGGAAGCCTGCCTCCCTTTCTGCTGACTAAGCACACATAATAGAATTGCCACAGTGTTCAATACATATAGAAGGTACGGTAGACACCTCTATTTTTTTTTCCAAGCCACTTTGATCACTGAATTACAGCATCTTAAACAGCTCATGCAAAATTGCTGTAAACAGTGTGAATCAACAGGGGACAAGTAACAGCAAGAAGTATGTACAGTAAGACAAGGCTTCTACAGTCATTACAGCAAACTCCTTGCTGATAATTTCGTGTTCAGCCATAAATCAAACATCCAACAGTAACACAAGTTCTAACTTGGAAAGAACAGATTATACTGGAAAAAATTACCTTTTAGGCCAGGGCCGTTCAACTAAGGGTCAGATCAGAAAATAATTATGGGTAGGATGGTCAGAAAACGATTGCAATGTAGTTATCTATATGAGCAAGCGCCCCATATATACACAATACAAAAAAGATTGGCTCACAATTGGCAAGTGCACGCGTCAGAAATAGTATATAAAAAAGATACTTCACCAAAATGAAATGACCAGGGAAGGAGACACAGCGCTACAGGTAGATGAGAAAGAAAGGATATTTAATCCATATCCACAGGTATCCAATGTTTCGTAGCCATCTCGGGGGCCCCTTCATCAGGGAAGTGGAAACAGCTGGGGGATTGCTGGCTATGCAACATGAAGCGGGTACGTGGGTCTACACACTGTGCTCATTTGCATGTCATTACCCAGAATGCGTTGCTGCAGTGGAAACATTGTATGCTAAGCCAGCGGTGCGCAAACTGGGGGGCGCGAGAATGAGTGCGGGGGGGGGCGGCACGGGGTTTACAGAGGCCCCGCGTGCTTCCCGAAGGCACATAAATTAAGTGCCGGGGGAGCTGCAATGTCTCTGTAAACCTAACTTACCATGGCTCCAGCGGCTTCTCAAATGCGTCGCCATGGCAACGCGGAGTCAAATGACGCTGTGAGGTCATGTGACGTCACGTTGCTATGGCAACGTGACGTCATGACGCCAGAGCCGACGCCGGTGAGGGGGGGGTGAGGGGACCGCCAGCAGGGGGGCGCAGGGAAAAAAGTTTGCGCCCCCCTGTGTTAAGCAATAATTGGGAAAGACAGGGTTGCAGACCTGTCTGAGACTTGCACATGCACCCTAAGTGATATTTTTATCAACAATTTTGCCAATTTCATTAGTGGTTCGCAAAATATCAAGGGCCATGTGATCTGCAAATTGAGTTAAAGCAGCAGTTCCTCCTACTTCTTTTCTTACCGAACCTGGTTTTTTTTTACCAGGGAGGGAAGCAGGGGGTCCCCCGCAGCTGAACAAGCTATTTTCAGTTCCCAAGACCCTCTGCTTCCCGAGATACAAACCGCTGAAGGTAACGCGCTCCTGACACGTCCAGGTGAAACAAAAATGTTCTGTAAAATCGTGTGCGTTATGCGGGTCAATAGGATGCAACTATTAGCCCATGTGACCAGGCAGATTTAAATACCGGGAAGTGCCAGCGCTAAATTTACCAGTAAGTATCTTGAGAAGCAGGGGGTCCCCGGAGCTGAAGTTTCCACGTTTCAGCCATGGGGACCCCCCTGGGTCTCATCTTGGTAAAGACAAGGTGGTGGGTCAGGGGAGGAACTGCTGCTTAAATGCTTGAGAAAAAAAAAATAATAATTGGGAAAATGTAATCTAGTTCATCACGTATCGCCAGCATTGCTCTTCTCAATGCTGACTGTTTTAAAAACATACTTTATCCCACTAGGTGGCGCAATATTCATTTGTTAAACCAGTAGTTCTACGTTCTAGTTCAGGGGTGGGCAGCCTACTTTTCAATGTAGCCACAGGTGTGGCGAATTAGAAGTGAAAATAGCCACACCATGTAAAAATTGAGGAATTGTGTTGCGCATGCGAAAATTGTAAACACACACTGTTTGAACAAGTTTATAAATTCTCAGGGCCGTTCTATAGTGTGTGCGAACGCACGTGCAATTGCCGCCTGCTTTTTGTGTGTATGCTGTGAGCGAGTGAGGCACTGTGTGTGTGTGTTATAAATAAGTTTGAAATAAAGAAATACTTTAATAAAGTATTTATTAACATTGTACGTACACACACATTTCAGCGGCGGTAGCAGCGAGAAATCTTTCTTTTCCTCATCTTCCCCCCCCCCCCCCCCCCCCCGTCGGTCGGTTCCACACTCGCTGCCATGCACGCGCGGCACCATTATAGAAAGGCTGACTAACCTCAGCAAACTATAACTGCCGCACGCGCACACGGCGCAGCAAGCGCACGCACTATAGAACAGCCCTCAGACCGCAACCCCCCTCCTCCTCATCCTCCTCTCATGCCACCACCACTAGCCATGATTAGACATCATCATCACCATCTCCTCATCACCATCTCATTTAACCCCTCTCATTATCTCCCTCAGCACCCTTGATCTCCCCCCCCAGCACCCTTGATCTCCCCCCCAGAACCCTTGATCTCCCCCCAGAACCCTTGATCTCCCCCCCACAGCACCCTTGATCTCCCCCCCAGCACCATTGATCTCCCCCACCCCCAGCACCCTTGATCTCCACCCCCCCCCCAGAACCCTTGATCTCCACCCCCAGAACCCTTGATCTCCCCCCAGCACTCTTGATCTCCCCCCCACCAGCAACCTTGATCTCCCCCACCAGCACCCTTGATCTTCCCCCCCCAGCACCATTGATCTCCCCCCCTTCCCCGGCGGCCTTATTCGCCACAGTTTAACTGACAATTCGCCACAAGTGGCGAATGGCGATAGGGTTGCCCACCCTGGTTCTAGTTGGTGTATTGGTCATATATATATATATGCAGTGGAAGCACTGTGGTGACACATTGTGTGCTCATTTGCATGTCATTTCCCAGAATCCCTTGCTACAGTGGAAGCACTGTATGCTGGGGATAATGGTGAAAGGCAGGGTTGCAGATCTGCCTAAGACATGTGAATGTGCTCACATGTGATCTTTTTATTTGCTATATGCAATACGGTGCAGGTTTCTTGTTGCCTTTTTTACCCACCATAACTTAAAACGTGATGGTAAACACCACAGTCTTGAAAATGCAAAGCCAGCAGTACAACCAACTTCACACTGATGAGACCCATTAAGGTTGAAACATGTCTGTGACTGGTTTCTCTGGCTTTGCATCTGATTCCCATGCTGTGCTTTAAAGCTGTGTTAACAGCAAGCATTAGCTTATATGGGCTCCATGTAACAATAGATTTTCAGACAAAAGGTGACACAATGTGTGCTCATTTGCATGTCATTTCCCAGAATCCCTTACTGCAGTGGAAGCACTGTATGCTGGGGATAATGGTGAAAGGCAGGGTTGCAGATCTGCCTAAGACATGTGAATGTGCTCACAAGAGATCTTTTTATTATATATGTATATTTGCTGGGAATGTTGCAAAGGTTTCTGTGACCTTTCCCTGTAACAGGTTTCATGTAACTTTCTGCTTCTTGCAGTTAAACCCACCAATCAGGGGCTGGGTCATATTGAAGACACCAGGCCTTAACCCTCCCTTCATGTATCCATGTTGTGGCATGGGGTAAAAAGGTGGGGAGGGAGGGCACTGATTTAGACTTAGTCTCAGGATAAGTGCTGCTCTATGACAGTGTGAATGCCAGTGCTGGTGCCCGGCCTGGAGTCCTATTCCAGAGGACGCTGCATGGATGAAAACAGGGGAAATCTCTTTAGGGAGGTCCTTGCAACTAGTATTTCCCAGTTACCCCAGTTGGGAAGGTGTGTTGTTAACCTGTGAATAGTTGTGCATACTTTTTTCCAATAAATTAATTTTTATTACTCTATTGTTTTGTCTGGCAAATTGATCACAGGTGTGATAAACCTGGTCTCCCATGACAGTGGCATCATGGCAGATATTCTGCCACCCCCCCAAAAAAATAGTTAAGTATGTGTGTATAGGGGGCGCATGGCTGAAGGTTTGCCTAGGGCACCGAATACCCTTGCACCGGTCCTGCATATATACATATGTAACGGGTATTCCCCCACCCAATCGCATATAGAGTGTATGTGAGGGGGAACCTATATGTTACCAAGTGTGGTTACCTGTTAGGCTCACAGGAGGTCTGAGCCTCCGCTAGTGAGAAGAGAGGGGTCATCGGGAAGCGCATACCGTGTTGAAACAAAAGACAAATGCTTATAGTGCAATATTGTAAAGTCAATGGTGTGATAATAAACTGCTAGCTAGAATGAATATACAGAATACTCAAAACGTGAGGTAGAACAAAGGCACATAAAGGTATCTTTAAGTAGTGGTTGTAATCCGTGCAGACAGGATATCACCAGACCGGTACCCTCCACACAGGACCTTAGGATAAGACGATACTGGACATAGTGTAGACTGTATAACACATTTAATACGGATAAAAACAAATCCAATCAACTCACATGATGTGTAAGGTAAAAAAGCATATAGATCACAACATGGATCTCTGCAATCTCTGCAACCGGATAGGTCTTCTCTCAACTCTCCCTCTGTGCTGGCGTGCGTGTCACGAATGCGTATCACCGGCAGCCGGAAGTGACGACATCCGCATCCAGAGGTTCCGGTTGGGGCAAACAGCGTCACTCTACGCGTTTCACCTTCTCGGTTTCTTCAGGAGTGACGTTGTTTAGATGTGAAGAGCTTATATACTGTAGGCTCATCTCTCATAGGTGGATACTTAACAGGGATCGTACGGTGGAGGCTTAACTGAGATAGCCAAGGCAGATTGGATAATGGGCCAATTAGATATCATAGGCGCACCATAGGTAATGTGCAAAATGCAATTATAAACACATAATGTATTAGCTAGTGGACGCATATATTGTGTTAATCTTCTACATCAGACATATATATCAGACATATGTAGAATTCAAAAAGATTACAAACTAATTAAAAAACTCATTTAATTAGTTTTTAATTAGTTTGTAATCTTTTTGAATTCTACATATGTCTGATATATATGTCTGATGTAGAAGATTAACACAATATATGCGTCCACTAGCTAATACATTATGTGTTTATAATTGCATTTTGCACATTACCTATGGTGCGCCTATGATATCTAATTGGCCCATTATCCAATCTGCCTTGGCTATCTCAGTTAAGCCTCCACCGTACGATCCCTGTTAAGTATCCACCTATGAGAGATGAGCCTACAGTATATAAGCTCTTCACATCTAAACAACGTCACTCCTGAAGAAACCGAGAAGGTGAAACGCGTAGAGTGACGCTGTTTGCCCCAACCGGAACCTCTGGATGCGGATGTCGTCACTTCCGGCTGCCGGTGATACGCATTCGTGACACGCACGCCAGCACAGAGGGAGAGTTGAGAGAAGACCTATCCGGTTGCAGAGATTGCAGAGATCCATGTTGTGATCTATATGCTTTTTTACCTTACACATCATGTGAGTTGATTGGATTTGTTTTTATCCGTATTAAATGTGTTATACAGTCTACACTATGTCCAGTATCGTCTTACCTTAAGGTCCTGTGTGGAGGGTACCGGTCTGGTGATATCCTGTCTGCACGGATTACAACCACTACTTAAAGATACCTTTATGTGCCAGTATCTACCTCACGTTTGTGAGTATTCTGTATATTCATTCTAGCTAGCAGTTTATTATCACACCATTGACTTTACAATATTGCACTATAAGCATTTGTCTTTTGTTTCAACACGGTATGCGCTTCCCGATGACCACTCTCTTCACTTGCCACAAGGATTGAGAAAGCAATCCTACACCGGGTTATAGCTGCATCCGACGTTTGTATAAGTATCACCATTTATTATATTATTATATTATGTGTTTCACATGTTTATGCTAAGGATCACTACATATATGAGCGCCACACTTGGTTAACCCCCTTTTTCCGCTAGTGAGAGCCTGGGGTGAATCCTCTGGAACGGTCTTCTAATTACAGCGCCTCCAGCTGTGCAGGATTCTAGGAGTGTAGAATGTCCCATACACAGGACCCACATATATGAACCACATACACCAAGGCATATATAACACAGGTTTACTATATGGGCAATAACATCACATCACATCATACTGTAAAGCAACACAGCCGTGTTACCCTCTGCCACTAGCTGGCAGCTACCTTGCCCCTAACTGGGCTATACCTTTACACCCCCTTCCCAACCCCGTGTCCAAAGAGTCCAAGCCCATCCAAGTGTGTGAACAGGCCTGTCACATGTGAGGAGCAGGTTAAAGTTGGTGCACGTGTGGAAGGTTGTAAATACCTGCCCAGGTGTCTCTACACCTGGGTGTCTTCGCAAAGGGTCTACCGGTGCCGCTTGGTCCAGCGCT
Organism: Ascaphus truei; assembly: GCF_040206685.1. Lineage (NCBI taxonomy): Eukaryota > Metazoa > Chordata > Amphibia > Anura > Ascaphidae > Ascaphus > Ascaphus truei. The sequence continues at coordinate 365,984,469 of NC_134486.1, forward strand.
GATCTGTACCTCTGCGTGGGATGGGGTCCCGCCGGACGTCCCACCGTAAGGACAGTCTCTGGATCAGCAACACAGCTTCCAGGAACATGCAGCAAACCCTTTTACTGGGTCCCTGCACTAAGGAACTACACAGAGTCTCTCCCTGCACTAAGGAACTACACAGGGTCTCTCCCTGCTTTAAGGAACTGCACAGGGTCTCTCCCTGCTCTAAGAAACTGCACAGCTGAAGGGGCACAGGGTCCTTACCTAAGGGCCTGCCCCTATGAACACCCACCCTCACTAGTGGGGCGTCAGGGCCTCAGCTCTAGCCCGGGGGATTTCTGGCCTAGGGCAGAAGCTCGCAGCTCTCTGCCCCCCTTCCTTGCCCTACTGTCTCCTTAGCCAAACTGACTCATGTGCTTCGCAGTCTGCTTCCTGACTCTGCACACAACAATGTATCCTTCTCCAGCAGGAGAAGCTGCAAGCTCTATTGGCTGTCTGGCTGCCTGTGACCAAGGTGAAAGTGCAGTCCCCAGAGACTGCTGGGAATTGTAGTCCTTGGTACAGCTCTTTCCTATGGGGACCGCGTGCGCGATCTCTACTGTGCATGGGCGAAACTGTAATGGCCACCGTGACTGCAAACGCGCACCGCGCATGCGCAAACGCGCACAAGATGACGGCGCCCTGTCACTGATGCCGTCGGGAGCCGCGATCGCCCCTGCAACTGCCTGACATGGTGCGGGGGTACCCGCTACTCTGCGCAGGTGAGGAGGGCCAGGGGGGACCCTGCTACACATACTTACATACCAAATCTCCCAGATAGAAGCCATCAAGTGTTGGCTAATATAATCATCCCATACTTTCCATTTACAGTACTTTGTACCTTTCCACCATACTGAACTTACATACCCCAGCATTGTTTTTCTGGTGTGGGAAGAAAAACAAATGGCTAAAAACATATACCGGTAATGCATCTGGTCCATTCTGCATTGGGTATAAAACGTTTCCTTTTCAGATTATTACAGACACATGATTTATCAGCAAACACCTGTTGTCATTATTCTCTTCCTTTGTATAAAAAGCTGGTTACATGTTACATTGCTTTCTTTATAACACCCATAGGGGCCGATTCACTAAGTTCCGTTAAGTGGCTTTAAGAGCACAAAAGTACCCTTTAAGTCCGACAAAGGCTGCAGTGCGATTCACTAAGCAGTGATAACTGCGCTTTATCGCTCTTAAAAGGGCTTTTTTCAGCCCTCTGCGCAAAATGCGCATGATCAGGCTATTGCGCTGATTTTTGCCAGTACAGGAGATTCACTAAGCAGCGCTAAGTGAATCGGCCTTAAAAAACGCGCCTAACAAACGCGCCAGCTAAAGGCAGGCGCAAAAGGAGATGGACTTCGAAATTTTTTCTTTGTTTACATTTCTGCAGGCACTACATCCATACAACAGGGCCGCGGGTGTCTCCGGCTGGTCTTTTTTACCAGGAGGACTGAGGTTTTGCTCTTTTCCTCTCGTGCCTCTGAGCCAATGAATGCTATGAATCGTAGCCCTGATTGTGACTTCTGGGGCTATGACCCCCTATTATTAGCCAGACAGAACACACAGCGGCATTAATGATCCAGGATTCTCTTAGCAGTAAGGATAGCACAGTCCTGCTCTATGGGTGTGTAACCCCCCCCCCACCCCCCCCTGTTGGGCTTACTATTTTGCATATAAAGGGTTAACTATTGTAGGGTGTTGCGAAGTAGTGACCTTTCAAATATTGTTGCAAATCAGTCTGACTGAAATGTAAGCCCCACCCCCGTGCTAGAAGAAACCTACTCTGTCATCAAGGGTGGGAGTAGTTTAAAGGAGCCACACCACTCCCCTGTAACTATGGTGACCCATTATGTCACCATGAAGTATAAATATTGGGGGTGAGGAATTCTGGCCTTAGATCCCAGGAGGCACTGTACAGAGGAGGGGGTCTCACCCTGTTATGTGTGTAACTTTGTCTAAGTGGAATGGTCACTTTATTATTTTTCATAGGTTAGGGCAGGGGTGTGCGAACTGGGGGTGGGGGGCGCGAGATTTTCTGGACCAAAAAAGATGAACTTGCAGAGGCCCCGCACTCTTCCCCAAAGCATTTAAATAAAATGCCAGGGGACCTCGCGAGGCCCTCTGTAAGTTCCCTACCTTGTCTCCGACGGCTTCGGGCAACGCGTCGGCAAATGACGCTGCGGGGTCATGTGATGGCGTGTTGCCATGGCAACGCGACATCACATGACCCTGTGGCGTCAATTGATGCCGGAGACAAGGTAAAGGGGGGAAGAGTGAACAGTGGAGGGGGGGAGAGCAGGCAGGGGAAACAGTTTGCGCACCTCTGGGTTAGGGGATAGAGCCCCTTAGCTTCCTTAGAAGGATAGTGCCTCCTTAGAAGGACCACTATCACGTGGAAATGCCACTTTTCATTCTTTGCCATTAGGAGGAAAGTGCGTGGTGATTCATGGCCTGGGAGCCCTAGAACAGGGACTCACTGGGCGGAGTACCACATTGGAATTGCTCTAAAGCAAATCCCATGGCTTGGCACACCAGACCACCAGCTGTAGGGGCTAGAGGGACCTGCACAGGATAACAGGTAATGGGAGCCTAGATTGAAGGCACCCCCTGAACCTAGCCCTGGTAGGGGTCTGGAAATAACTCCAGTTATTGAGTTAATGGAGGCTTTCTTCCTGCCACTGTGGAAGCTATGAAAAGGATGACAAAAGCCGTGTGTACCTCCCTGGTCAAACTGTATGGATCTCATGGAAGCTGTGAGTAAGAATGACTATGTCAATAAAACCAATCCTGTTTATGCCATAAAGTTCCTGGCGCCCTTTATTACCATCTTCACTGTACATCAAAGCTTACCACTACAGCCCGCCGGTCACCAGCACTCTGAGAGAAGGTAATACATATCTGTGCCTAACACCTGCACTATACACAGTATTTCACTGGAACAACTCCTTTTAAGCCGAGCAAGGGTTACAGGTGCTAAAAAGAACATCTTTTTGGGGGGAGGGATGAGTCTGCAGATTTAATTTTATTTATATTTCCTTACAAGAATTTACAAGAAATATTTACAACTGGCAGTGCTATTTCGTACTTTCATTAATTATGTTATCAAATTATGTCTGTAGCTAAAGCAGTAGACATATTATGGATTAGTGTCAAGGTCTTTTTTTCAGTCACTCATAACTTTTGAAGGGAAAAAATAACCATAGACAGATAAAACATTGATGCTTTGCATTTTTGGTGCTATATACATACAGTATGAAGAGGAGAGCTGTGAAATTTAAAAAAAAGTCATCCATACATTGTAACATCCATAATAGTTTTCATATTTTCTATATACAGTCTAAATAATTCTTTACTATAATTGCCTTTTCCTTAGGAGTAAATATGGACAAACCTGTCGGAATCCGTTCCGTGGATTGTTCCGGTCTTTGGTGGTCCAATCCGATCAACGGTGCAGTCTAGCCTCGCGGCTTCTGTGGGATCCGCGGCGGTAACACACCGGAATTTGTTCCATGGATGAAAACCGAAAGAATTTATATTGCCACTCGTATTTCCTGCCTGTTTCACACACCTTCTGGTGAGGGAAGGGAGAGGGTGTGCGTGGGAGGGAAGGGACTGGGAGAGAGGGGAAGAGAGAAAGAGGTAGAAAGACAGAGATAAAAAGAAAGATTAAAACCCTTAACAATGGGCAGTGGCCTTGCATTCCTGGACATAAAAAGATACTACAGAGCAGCAAGACTAAATTTCCTAATCTACTGGTCACTACCCAAGGGTCAAAGACCATGGGTCGATATTGAAAGGGACGAATCACTAATACAAGATATGTCTTCACTAATATGGGTTCCAACAGCAAGTAGAAATCAAACATACTGTTCCCATCCGGTGATATAGCAATCTCTACATATTTTGGACAAAGTGTACAAAATTAACACATTCTCCTCAATCCCGTGCCCACTATCCCCGTGCCATTATTCGAAAATCCCAAATTTCCAGCAGGAGAGCATCCAAGGCCATTCCCCAGTTGGAAAAACGCAGGTATAGTCAAATACAAAGATGTTTTTAAGGGAACAGTAATTACATCGTTTCAAGGTTTTACGAACAATATCATCACCCCCACAAGCTTTTCTGTCAATATATTCAATGAAGACACTTGGTACTATCACAAAATACAGAAACATGCGAGCAGACCGCTATCAATATTTGAATTACTTTATTGTGACGCCAAAACAACAAAGGAACAGTATCTGTTTTATAGTGGAAAAGGTGGTTAGAGCTTGAGCACTGCAAGAAAAGTAGGGCTGGAAGCGAGTAAAAATACAAAATCATTTATTAAATAGGCCTGTAGCCAAACATACTGACAAATAAGTGAATCCTCTGATGCGTTTCCTGCCATGCGTTTATCAAAGTAGCATCCCTATAGGATTCTATATCCTACTACAGATCTTTTTTATAGACAAATTCTAGAGGAAAACAAATAGGTTTGTGGCACAGTGGGAAAATGACTTAGCAGGAGAGATAGAGAGAGAAGAGTGGGAGGATCTATTTGAAAGAACAGCCAAGTCCTCATGTATTATTTGTCTTAACTCTGTGCCCAGGACATACTTGAAAACGAGAGGTAACTCTCAATGTATTTCTTCCGGGTAAAATATTTTATAAATAAATAAATATTAACTCTGCAGTAAAGGAAGTGAATTTAAAAGTCCTTCCTAGGTTGCACCTCACTCCCCATAAACTCCATCTTATGTCCGCGACCCATACACAAGACGGCTGGAGACGGTGTGGAAATCGAGGCTCATTCCTGCATATTTGGTGGAGTTGCCCCAAGATACAAGTCCTTTGGAAAAAGATAAGAAGATTAATAAGGGGTGTCGCAGATGTAGACATTCCACTGGACACTTGGGTATATCTACTCTTTAGACCCATCGAAAATTTATACAGGCATACAGACAGACTAATATTACATATAATATCAGCAACAAAATGTGTTATAGGAAGGAATAATGACAAAATAAGGCCCCCTCCCCCCGAAACAGGTTGAAAACAAAATCTGGGATATTATGTTGATGGAAAAGCTAAAAAGTATAAAAAATAAAACAGTTTCCAGATTCAGATTCCATTTGCAGATTTGGATTCTGTATCCTTTGGACGGATTTTAGTAATAGGGGAAAAAATTAATCTGCCTTTTCGAAACTGGTCAGCGGTTGCAGTGCCGGATTACCCACTAGGCACGTGCCTAGCAGCCCCCAAGATTAGGGTGCCCCGTAGGTTTGTGGTGGGCCAGTGCTGCAGCTCCCTAGCTCCCCATGGAATCCAACTTCCGCCTGACCGGAGGCGAAAGCTGATCCAAGAACTCATCCAAGGTAAGGGGTGTGTGGTTTCTCATACCTTCTCCTCCTGCAGCATTGCGTTTTCATTGCAACTCAACGTCAAATGATGCGGTGATGTCACATGGCGACGCGTTGCCATGACAACGCATCATCATATGACACTGCAACGTCATGATGTTGGGATGCTGCAGGAGGAAGGCTGCCTCAAGGAAAGGCCCGCAAAGTCTTAATGCCTCGGAGCCCAGAGGGTCTTAATCTGCTACTGAGGAGCTGAAAGGAAATGGCCAATCTGCTGCGGAATCGAATTCACTGCCCATCTCTACATAGGAGGCAGCCTTATTCACTGGGAGGCTGATGGTGGGAGAGGTGTTGGGGAAGGACAGAATCCTCCGAACGATGGTGCATCCTCAGAAGTGAAGGTCCTTTCTCAGGCAATGTCACGCGACACAGAGAGGGTTTGATAACAAGACCGCCAAGTACTTGGGCTACTTATCACCTCTATCCTACTTCATAAGGCACCCGTATCAAAAAGAAGCATTAGTGCTGTTTTTGTACCAGTTGTTTTAAAATAAATAACCGATGTCCCTAAAAATGATGGAAGAATATTTAGATGAAGGGCGGAGCCCGTTTAGATTGAAGAGCTTGCTGAATTCTCGTTAGCATTTTTAATGTTGATTGGGCAGTTTAAGACCACAAAGACTGTCCAGGTTCTTTCCGTTTGGTATGAAGCAGTAAAGAGCTATACCATTTCTATTGTTTACCTTTACTACTTTGGATTGGGGTCCTTAAGGACCTGAAAACTTTAGCCAACAATTTATTCTGGGAGGCCTGAAATTTCCCAAGGTTCCTGGGGCTATATATAGGTTAAAAATAAAATGTTTAGTCCCTATGATCAGGATATGTTGGGCATTGATTTAGCGTGCATTTCAGCCTTTATGTCACTGAACATATAACAGAAAATATAATCTATTTTGAAAATGAATGTAACATTTATTATTTATGTTATGTTCTGCTTTGTATAGGATCCTATTAGCCATGTTTGTTGATTAGATAACTAGACTCTACGTAATTTAAGGACTCTTAAGATCGATGAGAGTAAGAAGCATGTTAGAGTAGTGTAACACATGTTCCTCCCCCCTCTGGGAGATTTCACTGCTACATGGTGTGGTGCATACCTGCTGGCTCACAGTAGATCTGAGTCTCCTGCGGTGTTGTGGAGGAGGTTAGAACAGGCTTCTGGGGTAATAACTGATTCGCACTCATGGTGACAGCGCTTCCATCTCTTGCAGACCCCAGGGATATGGGGGACAATCCCTGCAGGAGAACTTCTTTACCCTTCCTCTGATAGATTGCAGCCTCAGGCAGGAAGGTATAGTAAACCACTGGAACACTTTATTAGCACACTGCAGATCTTACAGCTTCACAACAGCAGGCAATTCTTAGGGCCTTCACCCTCAGGATGTACCCTGGACCTTCACTCCAAGCCAAGGGGCCCTGAAGCAGTCCTTGCTCTGCCCTTACTCCCTGGTGAAGTAAGAGGTAGAGTCTCCCACTCCACTCCCCTTGGGGAGGGAGTACAAACTGACAGAGCCCTGCACAGTTGTTGGGGTAGACCAGCCTCTCTCAAGGATAGAGGCAACTGCTGAATTTGGGGTGTGCAGCTTCTTAAGTACAGGAAAAGCAGGAACCAGGTCCGAGTCCCTGATTGGACACATAGGCCTAGTTGTACCGCCTCCCCTGTGACTCACTGAAGCTGCTGGGGGTGGGGAAACCCAGGATTAGTCCTGGCAGGCCTGCTTTTACCAGGGCTTACTGCCAGGAGAAGGGCAGACTGGTAGCCATAAACCAGCCATGGCTACAGTAGTAACATATGAAACCCTTTGTCTGTCATTTGTCATATCGGCACGGGTTACTAGCCACTTTGGCTACTAAGACTATTTTTATTCCCATACGCCAATCCAGGAGGGGTGGTTTCATACAAGGAGATGATTGGAATTTAGTGAATAGCATGCAAATTCGTAATTTTGCTATAATTACTAATTTACATGGTGATAAAAAAAATATTGCACTCGCATTTTCCAAAACCCTGTTATCACCTCACTGGTTAGTGCATAGGGCAATCTGTTTCTCAATCAATATTGGGAATCAGTCTTGGCTTATGTTTATTAAGACAAATTATTGCAGTTGCTAGACTTAGGCTGCGCTCATAGTGCCGGCAACGGCGACAAAACAAGTGTATTTGGTGCTTGGTCGCGACCGCTGGAAGTCAAGTCAATTTGATTTTTTTCCAGCGACCGCAGCGTGACGTCACCGTCGCGTCACTGTTGCTGGCGACGGCACTATAAGCGCAGCCTTAGTAGTTCTAAGAGTTTTACTGCATTTCCTAGTTCCAACACACGTGAGTGATGTATGTCAAGGAAGAAAAATAATCTGTTTACATGTGGTTTCAGTATATTAAATGGGGGCTGTTGAAAGTTGAGTAAACTGGACCTTAAAAATGTAGACACAATTGAGGTGTATTATCAGGCTGGAGATTTTGGAAATGAGTGAGAATGCCTTTCACTCAATGAGGCTGGATCCATATGCATAAGACTAAAACATGTCCACTTCTCACGGCAGGGACGCCCTTTTCTAATGTCTACTTTTATGTATGAAGCGTTTATTCCTAGTATGCCACGTGTGTTACTGCTGTAAAGCGCTATGTACATGGATGGCACTATATAAATAAAGATATACATGCATGTCGTGATTTATCCGAGACACATGCCCCAGTTTGAACATGTTTGTAGAAAAGTACAAATAGCTAAGAAACTCTACACAGCATAAGGCTGCGGCCATGGTAAACGCTGGAGAGGGCGCCAGCGTTCACTCGGCTTCTCCCCGCCGCCTGCAGCAGGAGAGATCTGTGCCCTGCATGCACAGGAGACGGGGAGGCGTGTTGGTGGGCACGGCCGTGACATCACAGAGCTGGTTCGCACTCATTGGGTGAACCGCTCACGTGACCCGGCCGCCGCCCATGAAAACAAATTTTTCTGTTTCTTCCTGCATTGCGAGTGACTAATAAGACACCGCTTGCAGTCCAAAGAACTGTCTCCTTAAAATATAGAGCTATCAACTAGAATTGTAATTTAGATCAGCGGTGCGCCAACTTGGGGGCGCGGGATTTTTCTGGGGGGGCGCGGTTGCAGAGGCCCTGCGCTCTTCCCCGAGGCATTTAAATTAAATGCCGGGGGACCGCGCGATGTCTCTGCAACTTCAACTTACCCGGATTCAGCTGGCTTCTGGTCACGTCGCCATGACAACGCAGCGTCAAATGACACAGCGGGGTCATGTGACGTGACGCGTCGTCATGAAAACGCGCTTCAAATGACGCTGCGGAGTCACATGAAGATTTTAAGAATGTCCTGGGCACAGAGATATGATGACAATACATGGTTACATTAAATGAAAAGAGGTTAAACACCTTCAGTGTATTGTAAAGTAAGAAAGGTGTTAACAAGGGACATTTTGAGAATCACTATTGGTTGTTAGAATTGGCACTGTGAGCTTCTATTAGCTTGTGCTGTGATTTTCAACAGGGGTCTTAGCCACCCTTGAGTTCCCCGGACATCCCTAAAGGGTTCCCTTACATTTTCGGGTCATTGAAAATTGTATCAAATACAGAAGAATTTACAATGTATCTGATCTCAGATGCGCTATTAGAGAGGGTTGGGGTTCCTTACAATGCATCTGAACTCTGATGCGCTATTAGAGAGGGTTGGGGTTCCTTACAATGCATCTGATCTAAGGCTGCGCTTATAGTGCCGGCTACAGCTACAGTACGACTACGGATGACGTCTCCCGTCTCCGTAGCCCAGGTGAAAGTTGTAATTTGAGTTTGGGTGACGTCTCTTGCTACAAGGGGAGTGACAGAAGGCAGAGGGGCGGGGACAAGAGCAAGGGGGAAGGCTGAAATGGAGGGGAGTTGTAATTTCTGTTTGTATGCTGAATTTACAGTACTTTTACTTTAAATTACGGGACAATTTACTATATTAAAGTTGTTCATATAGTGTGTTTCACTTAACACACACACACACACACACACACACACACACACACACACACACACACACACACACACACACACACACACACACACACACACACACACACACACACACACACACACACACACACACAATCAGGGCCGCCAACAGAAATAATGGGGCCCAGGATAAATGAAAGGAGCAAGGTCCCCCCCCCCCAACCGATATACCACGTAAAAACTAATTTTAGTGCGCAATTTTTACTTTTTACTACATCTAAAAAATACCCCAACACCCCCATTACATCTAAAAAATACCCCCCCCCCCCCAATACATCTAAAAAATACCCCAACCCCCCTAAAACATATATATAATACCCCCCCAATACATTTATAAAATACCCCCCCAATACATATATATAATACCCCCCCCAATATAATACCCCCCCAATACATATATAAAATACCCCCCCAATACATATATAAAATACCCCCCCAATACATATGTAAAATACCCCCCCAATACATATATAAAATACCCCCCCAATACATATGTAAAATACCCCCCCAATACATATATAAAATACCCCCCCAATACATATATAAAATACCCCCCCCAATACATATAAAAATCAGACTTATCTTTGGGATGATCTCAGGTCAGGCTGGTGGCTGCAGGGGGACGGGACGGTGTGCCGGTGCGAGGGGCTGTGACTGTGGGGGCTGGCAGTGCTGCGGGGGGCGGTGACCCGGCGGCTGGTGGTGTTGCGGCTGGCGGTGGGGGGGGGGGGGGAGGCGGTGGCAGGCAGTGGCCCAGCGGCTGGAGGGACCGCGGGGGGCCTGGCGGCAGGTCACAGCAGTTGTCGCTGGCCCTGCCCCATGCTGCAGGCACCTGTCTGTCCCACACTGGCTGCTCACGCGCGTGCCGGGCCTCGCTCTCACGCCGGCGCCTGAAGCTTAGCCCAGCTGACTTCCGGCGCTGCTGTTAGAGAGACCAGACCCCGGGTGCAGCGTTTTTTTTTAATGAACTGTCCCGGGCCCAGGACGGCAACACCTGCTGTCCCTCCATTGGCGGCCCAGCACACAAATCACAAACACACAATCACACTCACACACTCATAGACAGGGCCGCCAACAGGGGTGTCTGCCGGTGTTGGCGTCCCTGGCCAAAATAAATAAAATGCTGCACCCGGTGCGGCGGAAGTCAGCTGGGCTAAGCTTCCGGCGCGTCGGCGTGAAAAGGAGGCCCGACGCACGCATGAGCAGCCATTGTGGGACTGACACTGCAGCGGGGCAGGGCCTGCTGCAACTGCTGTGATCTGCCGCTCGGCCCTTGCCACAGCCAGCCACCGCCCCCCGCAGTCCTGCCACCCACCGGCCCCCCCAGTCCCGCCAGCTGCCGGCCCTCCGCTGTCCCGCCAGCCTCCGGGCCCCGTCACCGCCAGCCACTGACCCCCCGCAGTCCCGGCAGCCGCCGGGCCCTTGCCACCGCCCGGCCACCCGCAGTCCCGCCACCCACCATCCCGCCACCCACAGGCTCCCCGCAGTCCCGCCAGCCGCCGCCGCCCCGCTGTCCCGCCAGCTTCCGGGCCCCAACCACCACCAGGCACCGGCCCCTCGCAGTCCCGCCAGACGCCGGGCCCCTGCCACCACCCGGTCTCCGGCCCCCCGCAGTCCTGTCAGATGCAGAGCCCCTGCCACCCGCAGTCCCGCCACCCGCCCCCCCCACTGCAGCCACCAGCCCGACCTGAGATCATCACCAACGTAAGCCTGATTTTTATATGTATTGGGGGTGTATTTTATATATGTATTGGGGGTGTATTTTATATAGGTATTGGGGGTGTATTTTATATATGTATTGGGGGTGTATTTTATATAGGTATTGGGGGTGTATTTTATATAGGTATTGGGGGTGTATTTTATATAGGTATTGGGGTGTATTTTATATAGGTATTGGGGGATTGGAGTTTTTTAAGATGTATTGGGGGGTGGGGTGTATTTTTATATGTATTGGGGAAATAAGTAAAAGTTACGCGCTAAAAAAATATTTCCGCGGTAGGAGCGCTATGGGTTGGGTGCGGGGGGGGCTGCTCCTTTCATTTGTCCTGGGCCCCATGATTTCTGTTGGCGGCCCTGATCCCACACACACACAATCACACACACACACACAATAACACACACACAATCCCACACACACAAACACACAATGACATAAAATAACACACAAAATCCCACAATCCCACACACAATCCCACACACACACAATCACTCACACACACAATCCCGCACACACAATCCAACAATCTCACACACAACCACACACAAATCCCCCACACACACAATCTCCCCCCCCCACACACATACAATCCCACACACACAATCCCACACACACACGCACACAATCCCACACACACAATCCCACACACACAATCCTACAAACACACAAACACACATCCCCTCTCCCTGCACTCACACACAGACACATTCCCCCTCTCCCTGCATCAGAAGCTATCTGATTGTTACAGCCTATCACATGAAGAGACCGTCTCTGTAAAAATCAAATTCTACTGACTACAGAGATTCACGTTGCTCTGTCGCTCCGTCGCCGTCACGCCTACTATAAGCGCATGCTACAGAATAAATGCATTTGTTTTGAAGCGACGTTGCGTCGCTGTCACCGGCACTATAAGCGCAGCCTAAGAGACACTATTAGATAGGGTTAGGGTTCCATAAAATGCATCTAATCTGAGACGCACTAATAGAGAGGGTTGGTGTTCCTTACAATGCATGTGATCTCAGACGCGCTATTAGAGAGGGTTGGGTTCCTTACAATGCATCTGATCTCAGGCGCGCTATTAGAGAGGGTTGGGGTTCCTTACAATGCATCTGATCTCTGGCGCGCTATTAGAGAGGGTTGGGTTCCTTACAATGCATGTGATCTCAGACACAATATTAGAAAGGGTCGGAGGTCCTTACAATGCATCTGATCTCAGACGCGCTAATAGAGAGGGTTGGTGTTCCTTACAATGCATGTGATCTCAGACGCGCTATTAGAGAGGGTTGGGGTTCCTTACAATGCATCTGATCTCAGGCGCGCTATTAGAGAGGGTTGGAGGTCCTTACAATGCATCTGATCTCTGGCGCGCTATTAGACAGGGTTGGGACTCCTTACAATGCAGGGGTGGCTTTTGGCCTCTGAAAACCATCATTTTGGGTAGGAATATTAATTATGTAGACCCATACATAAAATATAATTCATGATCAAAAAACCCCAACATGTCATTTCAATTTTCCCTGTAAATCTGGTCTCTTTTGTATAACGTCAATTGAACATTTTTTTAAAACGCTCACCATAAAGTAACTGTATGTCATGCATTTTAAATATTACTGAGTGAAAGTATATTTTTAAACCGTGAATAGGGTAAAAAAGACCTATAGAGTTCAAAGATCGGATACACACAGCCAGCTCAGCAGTATCACAAATGATGATTTACAGATTACAATCTTTGTTGCCTGATACACATGAATATAATGCACCTTAATAATGGTGACACCAGTTTCGTTATTACTAAGATCAGATTGTAAGCTCTTCGGAGCAGGGACTCTCTTTACAAAATGTTACTGTTAGTTTTGAAGCACTTCTCTAATTTCTGTGTTATTTATATTATTTTTATTTATATGATTGTCACGTATATTACTGCTGTGAAGCGCTGTGTACATTAATGGCGCTATATAAATAAAGACATACGTACATACATACATACATACATACATATATACATACATAAATACACACAAATAACTCTCCTTAACCTCCTTAACCTCCCTCGGTCACTGTAAAGAATGACACTTTTTAGACTGGGAAGATCAGTTAGATCAATAAATGCAAAAATTGCTATACGTGCAAGTTATAAAAGTCCTGACACATTGCACAAATAGTGTTGTCAGTTGGATACAAATTAGTAAGAATATGTTCAGGAAAATCTGGTCTGACCCTTGTAGTAGCCAGAGGGGCCTGCCAAGCATGACATTGTGCTATAGGCTTAGAGGAGAGTGTATAATGAAATACTATCCTTTGATTGGTTACAATTCCAGGCATTAATCGTCAAGGAATGCCCAGATTTCTAGCCAATCAAAGAGCAGGATTTCATTATTCTATTTGTTTGCTTTGACACTTTGAGCAGGGGCACAGCTGGGTACACTCCCCATATGGTGGCTGTAACCCCTGGGGTGGCTCACCCTCTTCTCACCTGCTACAGGCCAATTTGCAGGTACCTACACTGAATATGTGTAATTTCTTTTTGTCCTATGGACTACTGAAATATGTGAAAAGGCCCTGAAGGGGTTAAATAAAGCATATGCTTTTGTGACTTATAGCTATTAAAAGCTGGCCAAGGCCCGACTTTGTGGGGGCCCGGCGGCTGGCACTGCAAGTAGGGCTCGACCTCTGGCCAGGCCCGGCTGCCGGTGATCTCGATGCTGACCCCGACTCTCCCCTGAGCAGCAGCCTGCATGCCTCAATCCCTCTGTCCCACGCCGAGCTTCTGACAAGCCTCCCTCTCATGCCGTTGTGCTCCGGAAGCAGAGTGCTGACGTCAGAGCGCTTCTGGCGCACTGACGTCAGAGAGGTCCGTCGGCGTGAGACAGAGGGATAGAGTCATGCAGGCTGCTGTTATGGGATAGCCAGGGCCCAATTTGCAGTGCCGGCCGGCCGGGCCCTCCCGACTCACCGGGCCCGGGACACCAACCCTGGCAGACCCACCCTGTTGGCGGCCCTGCGTGTGCACACACACACAGTCACGCGCGCACACACACAGTCATGCGCGCACACACACACACAGTCGCACTCACAAGGAATTCACATTTAGTATAAATATAGAAGTGTAAATAGCTAAAACAGGGTGTGTGTGCAGAGAACGCGCGTTCTAAGTGAAACGTCTTTGTGTTTTGTCACTGAAATTGTGTTTTGATTTTTAATAAAAAAACAGCCCCATCACAAATGCAATTTCTGTGACAAAAGACAAAGAACTTTCATTTAAAATGAGCGTGCTCGGCACACACACACTGTTTTTTTTTAGGTCCACACACCTGCCTTTCCCCATTATCCCTTAGCATGCAATACTTCCACTACAGCCAGGGATATATAGCCTATAATAGTCATAATCCCCTCAGGTCAGTGCATTACCTTCAACTCCTTTATCTGGGGCATTAATGGCCAGATAATGACCTAGCTCCTCTGGCAGGGAAGGGATTAACAGCCCCATTTTCCACAGTTCGTTAAGCTCAATTAACATACATAATTTGAACCTTATATTATCGTTAATAATTGATGTGGGAATGCTGTTGGCATCTGACCTTACATGCAAAAGCAACATCATACAAATTCAACTGGTACCACTCTGAATACCTTTTTCTTTCATGTTTAATGTTGGATACATACCTGCAATTAATATATAATTAACCATTTTTTTCTCTCTTGATACATTTCAACTTAATCATCAATTTTAGGTCCCATACTTGGGTTACTAGTTACATATTTTGGTAAAAGATTATAAACCCATCCACCACACCCCTATTCTCAGTGCAGTAATAGGACATGTACTGCTGGGAGATACAGAATGAAGGGTGCAGGGTCCTGGCAGATGCTAAACTGGGCTGATTTGGGGGCATGGTCCAAGCTTCAGTTTACCCACTATTTTTCACAACCCCTATTATTTAATCCTTTCCTCCAGCTCAAATGAAAAGTGTCATTTATTAAGTTTTTCCTTTGTTCTGAGTGGACTGCTAAAAGTACACAATATCGTCCACTATACTACACCACATAATAGTCAATGCCCCAGGACCCCAATGAGTACGATTTGAGGGTTCTGAGTAAGACATGAGTATATTTTTTTTTAATCAAAATCTCCCGGCTGCAAAACTGGAGCAAAAAAAAACAGTACCAGATTTATCCAAGAAAATAAACCTCTTTAAAAACAATGTGATCTTTCTCTCCTTTGATTATTTTGCGCTGCTTTTGCTGCCAGGAGACTTGGGTAAATAGGCCACACTGCTGCCCAGCAAATCATTGCAGTTGGGCCTTCTATAAAGGGATTATAAAATAACTCAGACATCAATGCATCCTAATGAAAAGGAGACCACTAAAGCTAATTTTAGTCCCTACGCAATTGCCCAGTTTGCTCATGCCTGAGCACCACTTCTGGATACAATGTTGAGTGCTGAGCTTGTCCCTTGCAATTGGGGGCCAGGTGGTCACTACATACCCTCTTTTAATGAAACCACCCCACCCCGCTCCCCTCTTGTCCAAGTCTTTTCACTCCTCCAGCTTCCAAATGGTGGGAATAGCTGCATCTCTTCACAATACCTTCTGAGTGCTATTGTCACACAGTGTGAGAGAGTGATGGGACTGCAGAGACATGTCAGTGGCTCCCTGACCCCTGCCTGCTAAGTCTCAGCCTGCCCCTGGGGGCAGCCCTGTTCCCTGCCTCCCTCTTCTCTTTATTCCTTACACCTTTCTTCCCCTCATCTGTTCCCCCCCCCCTCCCTCATCCCCCAGCTTCTCCACTCCCCCTGAGAAACTGCTACATCTTAAAAAGCAAACAAGGCTGCTAGTTGGGGAGGGGAGATCCTGAGGAAGAGGGCATGTGTCTGCAAGAGCAAGAGGGCAGGGGGAGGGGAGCAGCACAGCAACAGGAGAGGCAGCATCTACAGAACCAGCAGCTCAGATTATCTCAGTACATTTAGGGTGCTTGCTGCAATATTTCTACCCCTCTCCAAAGGGATCAGTCCTGCTGGGACACCCCAGAGGTAGGTTTGACCTATATGTATTCTGGTGGAAGAGGATAAACATAAATAAAGGCAAAGTGTGTTACTTGTATGTAAGGGTAAAAAAAAAACCATGCAACTAGCCACTTCATGTCCAGGCGCCTCTGTGATCTGAAGCTTAGCTAACCTCTTCCGTGCTGGAGCTGCCTGCACTGCCCGGGTAATTCATTCTTCTGCAGGGGGCTGCAGGGTCTTCCCCTGGCTATTCTTGTATGTGCTGCGGAATCCTGCACACGGGGGAGGCAGATTATCGCACAGGATCAGATTGCTACTTCTCATGTCTATGGGGTATACTACTACTCTAGAATTGCATATAGATGGAATGCACATTTTACAATTCATTCAAGATTGTTTACTTTCAATGACCTGAAATTATAGTTTTGCAATTGTTTTAATATGTATATATGTGTGTGTTAGGTTTATATCTCTGTAATGACTTCTAAAGGCATTTTCCGGTGTTTAATGTGTGGCGGTATTCCGTTTCGCTGAGCGTTGTTTTACTCACTCTTTGATATAAAATTGGATTTCTTTTAAAATAACGCCTTAATGACAAGTCACCAATATTCTTAATTAGCCATAATATAGCCCACGTGGTTTTAGAGAATGGTTTTAGGTGAGAAATATAATTAGTGGGTTATCGGAATGCAATAATCCCGAATAAAAAATAACAGAAGTGTGTATTTTTATTACATTGACTCAAAGTTCTGATTTCTATAAATAACCCCCCCCCCCTCACATTTGGTTAGTGTTAAGTGTCTTTGTCTGTAGAAGGGAAATTAGCGTCTGTAAACGTCTCAACACGAACTTTAGTTATGAGTCTATTAAAACACAACACAAATGTTGCTGTTTTCTTCTGTATGGTTCTCCAAAGAAATGTATCATCATTTATAACAAAGTCTGGCTTATCTGTGGGGTCTTTTTTGATTGTTTTAGTTCTTTCAACGTTTATGATTTCCATAGCCTGTTGTCATTTAGATAGGGGGGGAAGTAAAACCTGCTTTTATAACCTTCCATGAAGTCCAAGCAGATTTTAATGACAGGCTGTCTGACTACTTCTTACAGATAAAAGTTCTTCTTTCACACAGGGGTTTGGAAGTCTGGTTGTCATTTCCCTGTCAAACCTTAAGAACCTCTTTGAACATGGTACTAAGACATGATTAGCTTCATCAACTCTGTCTTCCTCTCCTTTCAGTAACATTCACCCAAGCTCGTTATTTAAACACTTTGCTTTGACACCATGAATGAGAATGTGGTTAAGATCTAAGCTTGTTTAGTCTATACTTTTTTTTAATGAATACTAACGTTACAGTCTTTGTGAAAAATGCAGTTTGGTGTTTCGCTTGTTATATTGGATCTTTACTGCAGTTGCTCCTATTGTATTCTGTAAGACTCATTTTTTTCCATTTAGATTGTAAGCTCTACGGGGCAGGGATTCCCTAATTGATTTGCTTATTTTGTTTATTTCATGTTCAGCAAACTTGCGTAACTTTGTATATTATCTTTCTGTCCTGCCTGTATTATAATTTATTTAAGTGCTGCATACAGAATATTGGTGGTCACACACACACACACACACACACACACACACACACACACACACACACACACACACACACACACACACACACACACACACACACACACACACACACACACACACACACACACACACACACACACACACACACACACACACACACACACACACACACACATTAATATTATTCCCGAAGAATCCATTTGCTGCCTGTGGCCAGCTAAGCAAATGCAACGGGGTTCAAATGTTCATGTCAGAGGTCCAATGGTTTCTGGGTATCAATGTCCCCTAGATGCAAAACCAGTGCAAAAGACTGCATTGTATTTGTGGAAGGAAAAAGAGTCCGATTTGTTTTGATGCAGTTTTGCAGCATTTTGATCAATACAACCCAGTGTCTTTGAAGTGGGACATAAAGAGCCACAGTGGGATGATATATTGTACAGTTATTATTACATTCTAAACTTTCTGCTGCCTGTTGTTGGCATGCAATTTTTGATATGGAATTTGTACAATATATGGAGTTTGTACAGTTTAGATCAAAGCATTGAAATATGACGCTCTAGAAATAAAAAAAAAAATTGTATTGGGTTTCTATTGTGTCAGGTCACTTAAATAGTGCATGTAAACGGATATGTTAGTCCTTTGCTGAACCTAATGTAACATGCAACATTTCACTGTTAAAGGTTTATGTTACTTTGTTCATAGATATATGCATTTGTTGGTAGTTATTACTTAAATTAAGCAATATGTTTAAGGCGGAATGTACAAACAACATTGATCTTTCTATATGTTTTTCGGTCTTTGCTCTTTTTTTACTGGTACAGTATATCTTAATTATTCCCTTAATTATATTTTGCTTTTCGTGTGCAGTGGTGAGAAAGCAATTTCTGTTATCTACGTAATAGTGCCGAACAGGGTAGTTTATTAAGATAGTCTCTGACAAATCTTTATGATTGTGATTTCCCAAAGTATATAGATGTTTCCTTCATCTGCAAGCATTTCTCTAATCCTGGGATATCTATATAAGAAAGTTCCTGGAAAGAAACAGGAGGGCTATGAATTTACCGTAGGAATGAATTCACTGGAGTGGAAAAAAGGCAGTGAGGATTGTCCCTCATAAAGAGTGAAAGTAGGAATTCAGCACTATTGTCTTATGTGTATAGCCATCTCATCTACTTTAATTGTTAGTCCTCTGGGGCTAGGCAATGAATTGCCCTCACTCATATTGAGTATGAATGAATTACAATTGTTGGCTAAAGATGCAAACAAGGTTTTTATCAAACCAGAAGAAAACAAAGCGTTCTTAACATTTACTATGCTATTTTAATTTTCTTTTTTGAAACTTTTATTGATGATTTTTTAAATAATAAGGAGGGTATGGGAGGGGATGCTGAAAATAATATAAGGGAAAAGAGGTGGAAGGGGTGGGGACCATGAGGGTGGTGAGGGGGATACAGATGGTTCACAATTGTCTTTGCATTTTCAGTATAAAATCTCGAGGTTAAGAACAATCATTCTAAATATTCAAAGACGAGAGGAGAGAGAAGCTTTACAAGTCACACGAGGGGGTGTGTATTACAGAGGCAGGTTCTGTGTATTGTCTGTACCATAACTTCTGTTTTTTTTTTAAAGCCACAGTTCCACTTAGCCTAGAGTAGGGGCGGCCAACTCCAGTCCTCAACGGGCCACCAACATGTCAGGTTTTAAGGATATCCCTGCTTCAGCACAGGTAGCTCTTTGACTGATCCACTGATTGAGCGACCTGTGCTGAAGCCTGGATATCCTTAAAACCTGACCTGTTGGTGGCCTTTGAGGACTGGAGTTGGCCACACCCTGTGCTAGAGTTTTCCACAAATTGACTTGGCTTTTCTCTTATGGTTGTCACACATTCCTGAGAAAGCTTCTTGTGTTCTTCTTTTATGGAGATCTATTCATGTCAAATGTTTTCGCGAGGGCTCTTAAAAATAGCTACCATTGTGAATTAACCTACATACATCACAGCCCAACACCGAAGATCACACTAAGAATGTGGACTGCCGGTCTTTCCTCAGGGCTGAATGGGTCTGCAAGTGTTAAATATGTCATGGTGCTTGTTGTTCTGCTTTTTGGAGTTAGACTTGAAACATTCCATTTTTAATTCAATTCCACTCTAATGAATTCCATGTTCTAGAATCTCCTTCTCAACCGCACCGTCAAAGAAAGTCGTGTTTTGAATCTGAGTCTTATCTTCATTGGGTTATAGCAGAGGTGGAAAAGAATTGTTAGCTAACGGCGCCAATAAAATAACTTGCATGTGCATCAAAACATCTTAAACTGTCAAATGATGTGACAGATAAATGGAACCAGTATTAAAAGTCCCTGATTAGGTGTCCATAACAGATGAATATCAAAGTCCAAAATCACTTGGATCCGATTGAAGATGAGTTGGTGGATATCAGCACATATAAGAGAAAGGGAAACAAAAATACATATGGTGAGTTCCCTAATAAAGGTATCGGCAAAAAGGTGAGATGGACAAAAAATAACATTTATTAAAAACAATGATGATTAAAAACAGCTCCTCTCCTCACAGTGGCAAACAAAAATTGAAATCCTACTTACTAGACCTAAGTAGGACATGCACAGTACAACGTGATAGATTCGCAGGGGCAGACGCTTCCCGCTGACAGCAACGTCTCTGGTGTCCCAACGCTACGTTTCCCAGTCCCGCGGGGGTCCGAGGTCTTCTGGCGTGGTTAGCTAGTCAGTAGGGTACCTCGCTTCCCTTCTCCTTATTCCGGATTCCCCCGGTGTCTCGGATGTCCGGTCGCTTCTCTCGCGAGTAGCGTTGATGATGCGGACACAAACCGGATATGACGTATCGTCTATGGGAGATCGCGGATGGTTGTAAATGAAGGAGTGCACGTAGATGCTGCACAGTCTGCACACACGCGGGAGTAAGGGCAAACTCCGCCCTACGCGTTTCACGGATCCTTCCGCTTCTTCAGGGGCATGTTCAATGGGAGTCAGATCCGATCAAGACTTAAATAGTCCCATCATTCATCACATCAACTAGTAAACATGTGATAAAACTTGAGCATAATTAAAAGTACAGCTAAATAACACCTAAACTTGCCGAACTTCCTAAGACTACTATATTTAACCCTTGATAAACTCTTAAACTTGAAATACAGAAAGAATTCTAACATTGATCTCTTAATTACAGGATATGCCATATATAATTGTGTCAGTATGTGTCTAACAGTTCCACAGCACATCAAAATAAAGCTAATCGCAATCACTATTTGTGCTGAAGTATATATATTGAACAATATTTTAGACCAAACTTCATCCACATAATCATTTAGAAGAGATATCAAACACAAACTGACACCCATATATGGCTTCCTAAACATTATACGATTAACACATAACTTCTAAGTTATTATTTATATATTGCTACCTAATTAGCGCACGCATTGCAATACATATTAACATGCACATTACATTCAATAATTCACATTGAATTTCACATGATATAAATTCAAGGTATATCTATGAATAATAATATCATTGATCAATAATGATCCAGAAATAGGTATATCTCAATATTCTAAATCTATAACAATTAGTTATTAAGTGAATCATTAATATTCATTACTTAAACCTTTTTTTAAATCCATTATAGTAAATACTAGCTGATATACCCGGCGTTGCCCGGGCGTGGAAGGGCAGGGGGCATGGAGTGGAAGGGCGGGGGGGAGGGGCGTGGAAGGGCGGGGGGAGGGGCGTGGAAGGGCAGGGGGCATGGAGTGGAAGGGCGGGGGGGGGAAAGGTGTGGAAGGGGGGGGCGGGTAGGGGCGTGGAAGGGTGGGGGGGGCAAGGGGCGTGGAGGGCAAAGGGCAGGAGGGCAATGGGCAGGGAGGGGCGGGGGGGCAAAGGGCAGGGAGGGGCGGGGGGCAAAGGGCAGGGAGGGGTGGGGGGCAAAGGGCAGGGGGGGGGCATCACAGGCATCCACTGACACGGGGGCATCACAGCCACAGGCTGCACCCACTGACACAGGGAAGTTCACAGCCACAGGCTGCACCTTGTCCCACAGACAGAGCTGCACCCACTACCAGGCTAAGGACAGACCCACTCACGTCCTGTACAAAGGCCGTGACACTTAAACACCCCCTGCACACAGGCCGCGGGTGGTACTGACCTGCCGGTAGGCGCTGTCCGTGGGGTTGAAGTCGCTGCCCCCGGGCCGCAGGAAGAGCTGCAGGTGTGGGAACCCGTGCAGCCAGTACAGGTGGCGGGTCACAGTGCGGAGAGTGCGGGGAGCGGACACAGCGGCATCCCGGGGAGGAGGAGAGCGTGGGGGCGCGCGGCGCGTGCACACAATTGAGAGCCGTGGGGGGTGTCCCGGGCGCTCGCTCCGCTCCCCCGCTGACTGTAGCGGCTCCGGGGGGGAGGGGGGGTGAAAGCGCGGGAAACAGGGAGACACGGGGAGAGGAGGAGGTGCGCGCGGGTCACGATGACTTGGAGGCTGATGTTCGGGGAGGAAGAGGCGGAGCCTCCGGGACCGGCGGGTAAGAGAGCGGGAGATGAGCCTCCGGGACCGGCGAATAAGAGAGCAGGAGATGTGTGTGTGTGTCGTCACTCCGCCTCAGGCCAATGAGAGGTGCGGGGGCGGGCGGCCCAAGGGACCAATGAGATTTCCCCTAGGGACACAGGAGATGCAGACAGGCATACAGTGCTTTCACAAATATATAATAAGATAAAATGTATCATAACTAACCATCAGATGACCACCTATCAATCTCTTTTTATAGCAGAGGTGTGCAAACTGAGGCGGGGAAGGGGCACAGGGTTTTTTTTGGGGGGGCGTGGAGGTTGCAGAGGCCCTGTGCTCTTCCCCGAGGCCTTTAAGTTAAATGTCGGGGGACCGCATGAGACCTTAATTACCGGGATTCTGTAGGCTTCTGGCGCCGCAGGGGTCATGTGACGTGCGCGTCGCCATGGTAACTCGCGTCAAATGATGCTGTGGGGTCACGTGACGTAATGTCACATGACCCGCAGTGTCATTTAACGCCAGGTCACAGAAAAGGAGGGGGGCGCTGGGGCTGACACACTGGGGGGGGGGCACATCTCAGAAACGGCGCACTCTTGGGTTATAGGGTGGATAGAACTGTTACAGATACCACGATTTAAAGCAGTGGTTTCCACATTTTTGTTTGTTTATGAACCCTATAATTATAGTGTGAAATTCTGCTGAACCCCAACCCTCTTTAATAGCGCGTCTGAGATCAGATGCATTGTAAGGAACCCCAACCCTCTCAAATAGTACTTTTGAGATCAGATGCATTGTAAGGGACCCCAACCCTCTCCAATAGCACATCTGAGATTCCATGCATTGTAAATTCTTCTGTATTTAGTAACAATTTTCAAGTAACCTGAAAATTGCATGGAACCCTTTAGGGATGCCCGGGGAATCCCTGTTGAAAAACACTGATGTAAAGTAAAAATAGTTTATAACTGAATGATTTCACTGTAATGTTGCATACGTTTAGTAAGGCTGCGCTTATAGTGCCCCGACAGCGTTGTGACATCGCGTCAAAACAAATGCATTGCCGCTGTCGCGTGCGCTTATAGTAAGCGCGGCGCGACGGAGCGACGGCTTGGTCGCGATCGCTGGAAGTAATCTCAATTTGATTTTTCCAGCGACTGCAGCCTGACGTCACCGTCGCCGGCACTATAAGCGCAGCCTTAGTGATTCCTCAGGCTTTGGTCCCGCTGTGTCCGACGGCGCGCGTGACCGCGTGGCCGCAGACCACCAGCCCCTTTCCTGTAGTGTGGAGGTCCCCGCTGGCTCCTTCCGACGTGGCTGGCTGCGTGCTGTGACGTGTCAGCCGGCCGATGCTGCAAGCTCCTAGTGATTTGCAGCTCTGACGCGTCACATGGTGCGGCAGTGAGCCAAGGAGGGGAGGAGCTACGGATGGGAGGTGGCTTGGGAGGGGAGCAGGGAAGGAGCTGCAGGGGAAATGTGTGTGTGTGTGTTTATATGTATGCATGTGTATGTATGTGTTGTGTGGGGGGAGGGGGGGACGGCACCACGGTCTCATCTCAGATCTGGCAAAGTTTTTGAGAGTCAAACCACGACCCCCCCCCCCCTCCCGCTCCCTCTCCCTACAGACCGCATATAGCGGTCAAGTGCCTCTCCACGCGCCGCCTGTCTGCAGTGCGGGCGCGCTGCCTGAGGCAGCGGGGCCTTAGCCTTATGTAGCACTGTTTCTCCCACCCTAAGGGAGACGTGGCGGCTACTGAGTGTGTGTGTGGTGCTTTTACCTGCGACTCACAGGAGGCCTGAACCTCCGCTGCTGGGAGCGTGGGGTGTACCTGATCTGTCTGGTGACAGCGCCTCCACCTGTGAGGGATCCTGACAGTGCTCGATAAACCCTTCACAGGACCCAATGCAATAAGTACGCACAGCGTATATAATAACAGGTTTACTGACATGCAATTGGTAACATGATAATACATATAACTCAGGCCTCGCATGGCCTTAACCACACACCGTATCCCACTGTCCAACCACCTAGTCCGCACTCCGGTGTCCCCCCCAACGTACTGAGTTGCCCATGGCACCTACCCAACCTGGCATCCACAGAAGTCAGCCCACCCTGAAGTGTGTGACAGCGCTGCCCACAGTGTGTACAGTATAGTTGGTGCACTTATTGTAGTACCTGTCCAGGTGCTCCAGCACCCAGGTACGGATGAACGGTAACAGGGATCCGCTCATCCAGCGATGTCGTCCGCGATGGCGTCCGCCTCTACGTGGGGTGGACTCTCGCTGAAGGGTCCCACCATGAAGAGAGTCTCTATACTTGTAGTGTTGTCTGGTCCCAGACGACAGGCCGCAGATATTGCGTGGTGTCTTGCTGTGTCCCTGACACTTTGCAACTACAGGGGCAGTGTCCCTATCTATTGGGCCTGTCCCTGTAGCAGCCACAAGCTTATGGGGGAGTCAGGGGCATATAGGGCTGGGGCCTATAGGGGTCTCTGCCCTAGTGCAGGGGCCACTGACACCCTGCACACACCCTCACCTATCTCTGTTCCAGCCCGACTGACGCGCAAGGTTTAAGCACGCCAAATGTATCCTTCTTGTTGGAGGAGACTGCTGCAGCTCTATTGGCTGTTCTGCGCCTGACTAACAGCCCCATGGACTGCTTGGGGTTGTAGTCTCTCGCGGAGCCCTTGCAGTAATGGCTGCCGCTATCTGGTGCTCTGCGTATGCGCGAGGTGTCCCAATATGTCCGCCGCAACCTCGGGTGCTACGGGAGTACAAACATGGCCGCCGCCTATCTCGTGGAGCTTTGGCGACCGGATCGCCCCTCTACTAGCCCACAGCTCCCTGCACTCGCCGGTGGTTCCCCCGCTTGGCGGAGGTAAGCGAGAAACCAAGGGGACCTGGCTATACTTAGACATCATATAGTACACATTAATTATGCAGTCATTTCCAATAAGACAAAATGCAGCCATTTCATGCATTAAACAAAAATCATAAAATGTAGCTATTTTACTTCATAGTGCTTTACCATCAAATATCAAGGTGTGCGTCAATATAAGTAGTATGCTAAGTTTGTTATGTTACACAAACACAGAACATGCATTTTTTTTTCACATACAGTACATTGCACATTTTACCAAAATTAGCAATGTGAATAATGGAAAACAAAGGAGCAACAATAGTAAAAAGAGAACCCTGAATTGCAAATAATATACAGAATAAATTGGACGCATTAAAAGCATTGCACAGCGTGCAGCTATCAGCATCTTGCACAATAAGCAGCCATTCAGGCATGAAATGTTATTCTTATTGTTCTTTGCTGCCTTAAGTGAATTTATCCACCCATTGTACTGACCAAAATGCCTCAGCAATCTGCTCTGTCTTTGTATGTGAAATACAATTGTTAGAATTCTTAGGGGGTTATTCGTTAAACTGCCATAGTGCCGAGTGGGGCACTATCGCACAGAATCTGCCATTGAAGTCAATGGGAGTTTCAGTGTGATAGTGCCCCCATTGGCACTTTGGCAGTTTAATGAATAACCCTCTTAAGGGCTTATTCTGTATTCGCCGAATCAGTACTTTTTTGACCCAAATTAATTTTCTCCGAACACCATCCCAATTGGCTGCTTCAGCTGATTACACTTTAAACTTGATTTCACATCGGTGGGCTAAAGACAGCTGACTTTTAAAGCACTGTTGCAGGTTTATACATGAAAATGTAAAACAATGCACTATGTAAAGCAGTATTTTTCAACCAGGGTTCCTAGTGGGGCCTGGGTTCCCCCTTACCTCCGCCGCAGCTGGGGAGAGTGTGGTTGCTGCAAAAGGGGGGTGGGGGAGTTTGCGCCGGGTGAGCGCATCGCCGGTGACTACCGGCGGCTCACGATCAGGGTGCCGCCATCTTGGATCACATCGCGCATGCGCGAGATGCCGCACATGCGCAGTACAGGCCCGCGAGGTCAAGAGTAAGGAGAGTGCTCTGCGGGGGACTACAACCCCCAGCAGCCATCAGAGATGCAAACCACATGACGCCAGGGAGCCAATCACGCGGCCGGATTCCCCTGCTTGGGGAAAGATACATTTCGCGCGCAGGGACCACGCTAGCCAGTCAGTGCTGGGACAAGGACAGGGTTGGAGGTATGTACAGGGGTCCGTGACCCTCTGCACTAGGTTAGATCCCCCCCTAGGCCCCAGCTAGGCCCCGACTCATACCATCAGATTGTGGCTGCTACAGAGACAGGCCCTTAGGTAGCGACTCTGCCCCATTAGCTATTTGGTAAACCAGGGTCACAGCTGCAAGCTGCGCGGCCCCTGCCAATTGTGATCTGAGACCAGATCACCCTGCAAGGAGTAAAGACTGTCTTCGTGTGGGACAATCCGGCGGGATACAACCCACGCGGAGATGGACTCGTTGCGGATGACATCGCTGGATCGGCGGATCTTCTCTGTCTTCCAATCGGCACGCCTGGTTGATGGAGCACCCGGCAGGTACCTATATCTAAAGTGCACCAACAGTATACACACAACATAGTGGCAGCGCTGACCACATATAAGGGTGGGGCTGTTATCTTTGTGGACACCCGGGTGATTGGGTGCCCGAGGGCCCCTCAGGTACGGTGGACACGGTGTGGGTTACACGGTGGTGGGATAAGGCCCTGCGAGGTGAAGGGTTAGCTGTAACCAGTAGCGTTACTATTTTCCTTATTGCTGAATATCTACATCAGGGGTGAGCAAACTTTTTATGCCGAGCCCCCCTTTTCATCCATGAAATTTCTCGGGCCCCCCCTGCCTGATGTAACCAAAATCACATGAAAAATAAAAAACCTTTATTAAACGGTATACAATGTAAATACAAATATGTCTAAATACTTATTTCAACAGCTCGTGCTTGCAAAATTAGGCTGCGTCCACGCTGGCGCTGAGAGCGGTGACATCACCAACTCTCCAAGCATGAGCACAGGGTGTCCTGCATAAATTTGAAAGCACGAGCGGGGGGGCATGGATCGGGACTATTTGTGTGTGTGTGTTTGTGTGTGTGTGCATTGACTGCTGCTGAGCGCGCTTCAAACTCAATTTTGTTTGTCTCCCCAAGTTTGGGAGAGCGTACGCCCCCCAGTTTGTGCACCGCTGCATTCAGTCACAACACCCATACACACACACACACACACTCACAACACACATTCAATCACAACACACACAAACACAACCAACACAGACAACACACACACTCAATCTCACCACACGCACACATCACACACATCACAACACAGACACTCAATCACAACACACCCACAATCACAACACACACACACACCCACAATCACAACACAAACTACACACTCATATCACAATACACACCACACACTCAATCACAACACACACTCAATCACAACCAACACAGACAACACACACTCAATCACAACACACACACAATCACAATCACAACACACTCATATCACAACACACACACATATCACAACACACTATCTCCCCCCCACCCCCTGAAGGTACCACTGTGAGCATGCTCCGGCATGGATAAACAGCCAGGAAGAGAAGGAGGGCTTCTCTATGTGCAGGGAGAAGCCCCACCCCCGCGACAAGCATGGGGAATCAGAGGGAAGCAGCAGCACGGAGCTTGAGCTACTTGGCCGCCCGTGCACTGCTCTGCCCGCCCCCAGGTTTCACCGCACAGCCTGCGCCCCCCCCTAAATCACCCCCCACCCCAGTTTGCGCACCGCTGATCTACATGTTCATAAGTAAAGGTTATAGTTATATGCCATGTGTTATTATTGTTTGTTCCTGTGCGGGGTTATCCCATCTAGTTAGGATCCTGCGCAGGTGGAGGCACTGTCATCTATCAAATCAGGTACACCCCAGGCTCCCAGCGGCGGAGGATCAGGCCTCAGTTGAGCCACAGGTAAAGCAGCACATACACCTTAGACGCCTTATCTCCCAGAGAGTGGGGGAAAGAGCGCTACACTAGGAACCTTTGTGTGCCCCGGGCTTCCATAAAGGGTTCCCTGCAATATTCAGGTCATTTGAAGATTGTACCAAATACAGAAGAATTTATAATGCATCTGATCTCAGACGCACTATTAGAGAGGGTTGGGGTTCCTTACAATGCATCTGATCTCAGACGCGCTATTAGAGAGAGTCGGGATTCCCTACAGTGCATCTGGTCTCAGACGCGCTATTAGGCCTTGGCCATGTTTAGCGCTAGCTGGCGGAAGCGTGCTGACGCGCGCTCCCGCTCAGCACTGAGCCCCTACAGCCGCAACTAGAGCGGCTTTAGTAGGGGCTCACCTGCGCTTGCGCGCGCTTAGGTCTTAGGGGAATTTTAAATTCCCTCGCTTGCCGGTGCGACAGGCCGGTCACGTGGCGAACCAGCTCTGTGACGTCACTGGCCCGCCCCCGGCCAGTGACGCGCCCGCCCCCTGACGGCCCGCTGACAGCGTGTGCGGTAAGCAACCGCAAGGCCAGGGAAAGCACCCGCTTTCCCTGCGCCTCAGCACGCCAGCAGGGAGCATGGCCGAGGCCTTAGAGAGTGTTGGGGTTCCTTACAATGCATCTGATCTCAGACGCACTATTAGGCTTGTCCTACACGCGCCCGCACCTACGCGAACGCAACGCACACCTTTTGTGTGTATAGTCTGTGCTGCCGGGAGCGACAGGTTTGCAGTGTGTGTGTGTGTGTGTGTGTGTGTGTGTGTGTGTGTGTGTGTGTGTGTGTGTGTGTGTGTGTGTGTATATGTATACAGTTGTGTGAAAAAGAAAGTACACTCTCTTTGAATTCTATGGTTTTACATACTGTATCAGGACATAATAACAATCATCTGATCCTTAGCAGGTCTTAAAATTAGGTAAATACAACCTCAGATGAACAACAACAAATGACATATTACACCGTGTCATGATTTATTTAACAAAAATAAAGCCAAAATGGAGACCTCAATGAACTGAAGCAACGTTGTAAAGAAGAGTGGGCCAAAATTCCTCCACAACGATGTGAGAGACTGATAAAGTCATACAGAAAACGATTACTTCAAGTTATTGCTGCTAAAGGTGGTTCTACAAGCTATTGAATCATAAGGTATAATAAGTTTTTCACACCTGGCTTCTCCATTTTGGCTTTATTTTTGTTAAAGAAATCATGACACAGTGTAATATGTCATGTGTTGTTGTTCATCTGAGGTTGTATTTACATAATTTTAAGACCTACTAAGGAACATATGATTTGTTATTATGTCCTGATATGTAAAACCATGGAATTCAAAGAGGGTGTACTTTCTTTTTCACAGGACTGTATATACACACAGTCTGTGTATACATTTGTAGGTATATGAATGCATCTGTTTATAAGTCTATATGTATATGTAAATATATGCATGAGTATATATATATGTATCTATGTATGTGCATATGTTTATGGATATAATCAGACGTGGACAATATATAAAAAAAAAAAACAGGGGCCCGTCCAATTTTTTAGGAGCCAGATCCTAGAAAAAAGAACATAAAAAATGTATCACTGATTCCTATATGTGACACAATATATATTTTTCTATATATATATATATTTTAATTTTGTATTTTTTGGGGGTGGGGGGCGGGGAAAATCGATATTTGACGTCTGTTAGCTTGTAACTTTAAGTATGCATTAAAAGCTATGTTTATTTACATAACAACAATGCTGTCTATAGGTATTGAGTGCAACAAAGAGAAGGGCTCTTTCTCTCTTTCGTTGATTTAGTCAGCCCTGGTGTGTCTGCACCTGTCAGTAACATGTAACAGTGGCTGAGCGATGGTTAGTCTCATAGTACTATAATAATGTTAACTAAATTGTGTTGAAGCCGGCAATGTCTCACGTTCTTACTCACACTAGGATGTTACAGTAGTCCACCGAAAATCCTTCTTCTGCACTTCCATCAGTCAGGGATAAACTGGTTTTGCGGGGGACAATGGTTCAGATCAGTACATACTTGGTATGCGGCTTCAGGAAGAAACTTGAGCTACAAAAAAGTAATATCAAGGACTGATTTATGCATGGTGTTTTGTTTGACCGGATTGGCAATAACATTATGTCATCGACACCTCATAACAATTCAACCACTGCATTCATTTCCTGGGCACCCGTTGCTATTAATACACAATTCCCCCTTCTTTTTTAAAGGTGCTGAAACGGGGAAACACTTTATCATGAAATACTGTACCTTCTCTGCTATTATAAACAGTTATTTCATACTTGTGTTGCCTCTTTACCCCCACCCTAAGTGAGATCTGGTCTGCTACTATTGTCTTTCCTGCGATGTGGTGCATACCTGTGAGGTAACAGGAGGGCTGAGTACTTCTGCGAGGATATGGGGATTATCAGGACAGGTTTACAGGGTACCTTTGTACATTGGTAGCGCCTCCAGTCAGCGGGGATCCTCTGTGATAGTAGGATGGTCCATGCTGACACCTTTTCATACCCAAGACAGTGGATCACACTTTATATGGTTCCATGGTGTTTATTGCATCAGTAGTTGTTACAGTAGGCACATTACTTTCTTGCTTCCCCTAGAAGGTCACTTTAAGGCTTGAGGCCCATCTGTATGGTGCTCCTCCTCCATCCCCTTATGGGACCAGGGTAGCTGTTGTTCACTCCACAGGGAGAGAAAAGAGACACACCCACTTTTAGGAGAGACAGTATATATACCCTGGGGTTGGGCTTGTAACCCTGCCCCATAACAGGACAGGTCTGATACTGACAGGTCATCACAATCCATCATGTGACCCAGCCAGTACCTCCCCCAGGCTGACACTCTCTGGCTGTTGCTAGACCGGCCCTTGAATACAGTTACTGCATCCAAGGCTGCAATAGCAAACAAGGCCTTCTGGAGGAATTAACCCACCCACTGCCTTACCTAACAGTACTTACACTGGTAGGGCCCAGGGAAATAAGTAGGAGCCAGAATCTAGGCTACACTTTATAGGCTTTCAGGTCTAGGGAGACCAGATTTTGAAAATGAAAAATGAATCTTATAATGATATTTATCTAATAGTTTCACCATTGATGCTGTATTATTCATTCTACCTCTTCCCATTCTCTCTCTACCATCTCCCCCAATCTCTCTCTACCATCTCCCCCATTCTCTCTCTACCTTCCCCCCATTTTCTCTCACCCTCCCCCAATTCTCTCTCCCTTCCGTCCACCATTCTCTCTTTCCCTTCCATCCCCCATTCTCTCTCTCCCTTCCATCCCCCATTCTCTCTCTCCCTTCCCTCCCCCATTCTCTCCCCCCCATACCCCCATTCTCTCTCTCTTCCTCCGCTCCTCCATCATCTCTCTCTCAATCCCCTCCTCCATTCTCTCTCCCCCCAATTCTCTCCCCCTCCCTCGTCCATTCTCACTCTCCACCCTCCTCCATTCTCTCTCTGACCTGCACAGACACACAGCCACTGACCTGCACACACAGACACAGGCACTCACACACACAGACAGATCAGCACACACCCAGCCACTGATGTGCAGACACACAGCCACTGACCTGCAGACACTCACACAGCCACTGACCTGCACAGACAGACCTGCAGACACTCACACAGCCACTGACCTGCACAGACACACACAGCCACTGACCTGCACAGACAGACCAGCACAGACATAGCCACTGACCTGCACAGACACTCACACAGCCACTGACCTGCTCACACACTCACATAGCCACTGACCTGCACACACTGACCTGCCCAGACACTCACACAGCTACTGACCTGCCCAGACACTCACACAGCCACTGACCTGCCCAGACACTCACACAGCCACTGACCTGCCCAGACACACACACAGCCACTGACCTGCACAGACAGACCTGCAGACACTCACACAGCCACTGACCTGCACAGACACACACAGCCACTGACCTGCACAGACAGACCAGCACAGACATAGCCACTGACCTGCACAGACACTCACACAGCCACTGACCTGCTCACACACTAACATAGCCACTGACCTGCACACACTGACCTGCCCAGACACTCACACAGCTACTGACCTGCCCAGACACTCACACAGCCACTGACCTGCCCAGACACTCACACAGCCACTGACCTGCACAGACACACACACAGCTACTGACCTGCCCACACGCACAGTCACTGACCTGCCCACACGCACAGTCACTGACCTGCCCACACACACACACCCAGCCACTGACTGACACACACCAAGCCAGTGACTGACACACACCCAGCCAGTGACTGACACACACACAGCCACTGACTGACACACACACACACAGCCACTGACACAAAGACTGACACACACACACAGCCACTGACTGGCACAGTCACTGACTGACACACACAGCCACTGACTGACACAGACACACACACACAGCCACTGACGGACACCCACCCACTGACTGACATACACACACACACAACCACACACACACAGCCACTGACTGACACAGACACACACACAGAGCCACTGACTGACATACACACACACACAACCACACACACACAACCACTGACTGACACACACACAACCTCTGACTGACACACACGCACACACACAGCCACTGACTGATACACACACACAGCAATGGACATACACACACACACACACACACTGACTGAAACACACACAGCCACTGACTGACACACACACAGCCACTGACACACACAGTCGCTGACTGACACACACACACACACACACACACACACACACACACACACACACACACACACACACACACACACACACACACACACACACACACACACACACAGCCACTGACTGACACACACACACACAAAGACTGACTGACACACACACACACAAAGACTGACTGACACCCACCCACACCAGCTCTGAGTAGTAGCCGCATGGGGGGGGGGGGAGGGATGGCCCTAGTGTGTCCTACCTTTCACTGTGGAGCATGGGGGGGGGGAGCCATCTTCGGCCCTGGCAGCAGGCACCTCATTTCTGGCACTCACTGCTGGGGCAGTCGGGACAGACATTCAAAAACCGGGACTGTCCCGGCTAAACCGGGAAATCTGGTCACCCTATTCAGGTCTCAATACGGGAAGCTATCTGCAGGGAGCACAATAACATATCACAAGCTATACGCTAAATTCTGGTTTAGGAACTAGTTAGGGGCTTATACCAAAATGAAAAGAAGAATGTGGTAGCAAATTGAAAATTAAAAAGCTGTTTCTAGAAAGTCACATTTTGTGAGTAGTCATTTTGAGAATCTTCACAAACATTTTTTTTATATGAATGTTTGTCCAAAAAAGAAAGGTACTTGGGGATTTCCCATTGAAGTTGGCAATAACTTGTGCAAAATACATACGTGCTTCAGAAAATGTCTCAGCAATAAATGACATACAGTATGTGGGAGGAGCGCGTTATCTGTGTTGCCAGTGATAAGCAGAGGAAGTAATGGGTTCATGTCTCTCATTTTAATAGGCTCTTGGAGGTGATATCTGGTGGCTATGTACTGTATAAAATAATGGTGTTATTAAAGTATCCATAAGAGAGGCAAGTATAACATCAGTATCAATGAAACATGTTTGGTGTGATATAAAACAATAACAGCAATGTGTTACACCAGTGGAGCGCAAACTTTTGGCGCTGCACCCCCCCCCCCGTGCCTGCTCCCCCAGGTGCTCGTGCCCCTCTTACTTTTTGATGCCGCGGGTGATGTCACATGACCCGTTGCCATGGCGAAGGGGTTCAAATGACACCGTGGGGTCATGTGACGTCACGTCATGGCCCGCAGGCGTCATTTAACACTGCGCCGCAGCACAACAAGGCTTCTGAATCCCGGTAAGTAGGTTACACGCGATCTCCCGGCATTTCATTTAAATGCCTTGGGGAAGAGCGCAGGGCCTCTGCAACTGCCCGCGCCCCCCTGAAAAATCCCGTGCTCCCCAGTTTGCGCACCCCTGTGTTACACAACACATATAATAATGAAATTGATCACATTCTGTAACTGGGGCGCTCATGTTTCTCAGACCCGTTCGCGATCTGCATTTGTTACAAAGAAACTTGATTTAGAAATGTGACGTAGTCACAACTAGAAAGGTAGCACAGACTTGTCCTCAGGAGTCTGGGACATAGCCACCTTTCCCATTAGTGGGCAACTACAGTCCTCAAGGGCCACCAACAGGTCAGGATTTAAGGATATCCATCAATATATCAGTCAATAACTGAGCCACTGATTCAGCCACATGTGCTGAAGCAGGGATATCCTTAAAACCTTACCTGTTGGGGGGTCTTGAGGGCTGGAGTTGGCCATCCCTAGTGTAGACCATTGGTGGGCAACAGGGAAACCTGGACCCCCCAAAATGTGAGCTACGGCTCTCCGCGATGCAGAGAGATGAATAGTATTCTGCACCTCTCCTGTTCTCAACACTTGCTCTGAGGGTAAAAAGAGGAGTGGGACAGTATTAAAAACCACACTGGTATTAAGAAGCCGACCGGAACGGGCAGGGACATGCTCCTACCGGCAACTGCAATGTCCCTGCTTCCTGCGCTCCGGAAAAGGAGAGATAGTTACAACCACACACCCCTCCCCCCTATGTCCTTCTCTTCCCATCAGGTCCATGTCTCTCACTCCCATGTCACTCTATTTCCCCCGTACTTCTTCAATGTGTTCTTCGGCCTCAGGAAATGTTAACCCTTTCCCTGCCGGTAGGGGACAGCATCACATATCTGTTGCTTTGCCTCTGGCAAAAGGGTTAAGGGTAATGCGTGGCCCTTTTTAAGGGCTCAAGTACTTAACGTTGCACACGACTGGTATTGACAGAGTGATCGCTGTACTGGTGACACGGCCAGTGGTAATCAAGAGCAGGCGACTTTAGTTGCTAACTAATGTAAAGAGTGGCGATAATAGTCCTGGATGTGACCATGTCTATTTAAACCCGTAAGCCTTTGACACGCGGAAGAGGGATTCTGTTGTGGGGCTCATGACAAAGGCCCATTCCCTTGATCAGCAAATGAGCCGCATGGATTTACTACTCAACAAATCCCTAACATTTTGATAGCCAGACTTTGGTATGCACATATATAAGCCACTGATTGCAACAGGCAGCAAAAAGTGGGATATGTATCATTTTAGGCACTAAATAAAGTGAGGATGGGCAGGTTCGCAGGTTCGAAACTGAACTTTGGGGTTCATTTGGATGTCTTCAATTGAACTTTGGAATGTAGTTTCAAATCCAAGCACAATTCGAGCCACAGAGGCTCATCCTTGGGTTCCTTTGTTTTTATCTTTCGTATTTTTTTTTCTTTAAAAAAAAAAAAAACTGAACAAACTTTTGGGTTCATAAGTGGAAAAAAGGCAAAGGGGTATTTTTCTGATCAAACTAAAGTGTCACCTGCTGTACCAAATAGAACTGATAGGGAAGAGAAACAAGAGCTCATTTTCCTAAATAAAGACACTCTGAGATTCCTGATTGCACAGACGTGTGTTATTTCCCAGTCTGAAGGTCATTTGTGTATCTTCTGGAAACAAGAGCATTCCAAGGTACACAAAGTCTACCATAAAAGAAAGCAGACGTAAATAGGGAAGTTGTATTGTAATTCAGAGACAGAAGGGACCTGTGGTCTGATTCAGTCTGCTCCTCCCACCACCTGGTAATTACTATTCTAACAGAAGAATGAGTATTGAAGTGCTACATGCTAACCTGTCAACAGGAAGTTGCTAAAGGCAGACAATCCCTAACCTTTCTTTTGCTCCATCGTTCTGGCTCAAAGTTTTGGATAATCAGGACTGTGAGATCTAAGTGTCGAGCCTCTGTTTTGGTCGTCGTGCGATATGTTGCTTTCCCCGCTGGCAGCAATGTGGTATAAAATAGTTTAACTCATAAATATATATTTTTCTTGTATACTACTGCAGTGCACTGGACATAGAAATTTTGCAGGCACAGTCCCTGCTCCGTAGAGCTTGCAATCTATGTTTTTGGTGCTTGAAGCACAGGGGGGTAAGGTGATTTGCCCAATGTCACAAGGAGCTGGCACCTGCATTTTAGCCGGGCTGCTTCATGTTTTCAGTCAGTGCCTTTACTCATTTGAACCATTCCTTCAGCCCCGCTTTAGGACTGAAATGTATTCTTACCTAACTGTACACACTGTGCGTTGCGCTGATTGTGTTGTGCCTCTTGGGCAAATAAAAAATAAAAATTAGCTCAGTGTAATGTCATCTTCTTGTGTAACACCAAAAGGAGGCAAGATTTGTGTCAGCTTCTGGCCGGTTTTGCAGTAATTTGGGCAAAAGGTGACTGCAATGATCAAACTGCAATATTTATGCATCGATTTGTTCTTAATGTAAACCACAAAAACATCAGATTTTTATCATGTCAAGTTGCAGGCTGTTTTGGGGAGATTGTGCATGAGCAAAATTGGAGTTTAATGAATAGGCTCCGTTGGAAATTGCCTCTGTTTATTAATATTGTATGTAAACTAGTCCAGCGACTGGCAAGTACGTCATTCTTGGTATGTTTCGGAAGCTGAAGTGAGACCATCCTGAATTAAGGATACTTTTCTTTATCAACACCTGGCATCTTTAACACTTTGAGTGCCAGTGGCCCCGCCATCACTCCCGATCACGTGACCACGCTCTGAAGTGGTCACGTGATTGGTCTGTCATTGATGATAGAAAGGAAGGGGAGGAGTCATCCCAAGTTCCTGCCACCATTGCAGATGGTGTACAGAGCGCAGGACACGATCTCCCCTAAGAGAACAAGCATCTTTTTTTAAAATGTAGCTATTACGTCATGGGACACCCAGGGTGCCCGAACTCATGACATAGTAGCTATGTTTTGCGGCACTCAAAGGGTTAAATGACAAATCACATGACTAATCTGGAATCTGTTGTTTATAAGATACAGTAGCTGCATGTTGGAAACCTATTCATGTGACATAATGTGTCATGTCAAATACTATTCATTCAATATGATTTGTGATTTAAAGAATAGCACAAGTAGGCAAGGTAAATCCATAACACATTTTTTGCATCGTTTTAGTAATTTATTTCCCCTTTTTAAAAACATGGGAAACCTTTTCAGAGAGTTAACCCCCTCCACATTGCGGGCCTCTCTGGCAGTGAAATGGGGGTAAGTGAGAAGGGATGTTCAGTAGGTGCACTTACAAACTCAGAAAGCAGTCATCGGTGCACTGGAGGAAACCACAGGTGTGGTGTATACTGTAACTGCAATAGAAAAAATACAGGCACTTCAGTGGGCTTTAAAAATAAATAAATAAATAGATTAAATGTGCTTTATTGAAAGTCCTCACACGGACCTTTGAGAACCGAAACGTCGATCCTTTGAATAAAGCCTATTTAATCTATTTATTTTTTAAGCCTGTATTTTTTTTCATTTGCAGTGAAATGGGTTAAACATGGTCTGTGACATGAGGAATCCTTGGGGTTGAATTGGACTCCTGTTTTTCTAACCCACCTGGCTGCCAGATTAGTCTTCAATACATGGCATTCATTCAGCCATCTTGCCCAGCAGTGACATCAAACTTCAATCACTCTCATGGTTTGTGTGCAGGACGTTTGTGGAAGAGTCCCCCAAACCCCCTCCTCCTCCCTCAGTGGCTAAAATGAATAGGGCATATTGGGCTTTTATGTCAGCTAGTTCGCCGGATCACAAAGGTTGTCTGAAACAGAAAATATATATGTATTTTCTTCATTGGCCAGACTGGTAAAGACTTTTGACATGGCTGGCTCTCGCTCAAATGAGATCTTTGTGTGAGAGGTTAGAGGTCACTCTATAGAAATCTCGGAATATC
The DNA here is from genome assembly GCF_040206685.1 of Ascaphus truei. Taxonomy (NCBI): domain Eukaryota; kingdom Metazoa; phylum Chordata; class Amphibia; order Anura; family Ascaphidae; genus Ascaphus; species Ascaphus truei. The sequence continues at coordinate 366,022,521 of NC_134486.1, forward strand.
AAAAAAGATGGCGAGAAGAATGGTAGAGGTTTCCAATGACCCCATTGTATTCACTGGTCACATGTCAAGGGTGATGCCTGTGGACATCAAAGAAATGTCTAAACAGTGTTATCTAGCCCTGTCCTTTGCCCCCTGCCATGTAAGAGGCCCCTTGGTAGCAAAACATTAGGAAGGCTGAAAATAAATCTCCCTACAATTATTTCAATGAAAGAACAGATCAATATAATTTGCATTAGACAGCCAAACCATGTATTAATTACGCCTCCGGTGCACTGGTATTTTCTGTCCGTAGCGTGGTAATTTATTTCAAAGGTTCTATATTTGTCAGCAATGTATTATGGGGGATGAAATATGTCCTAACATGGGAACATAGTTATTGAAAAGGCATAAAAACAATCAAGCCATTTGAGTTCAACAGTTTGTCTCTTAGGCTACGGCCACAGTGGTCACGGCTGCATGCGCACGCCGAAGCGTCTGGCGGCGCGTGCACCCGTTTCAGCCGCGACCTGTGGTCTGCGGCTGTGCTTGCAGTGGGGAGAGCAGGAGATCCTGCCATGACGGCACACTGGCTGGCTCGCCCTCATTGGAGAGGGACGTGGCCAATACTCATCCGCCGCGCCAAAAGACAAAAATCTTGTATTTTGGCCAAGGCGGTCGCGCATCGCGCCTTGTGCGTGCACGCGCACACGCCGACTGAGGGCCTGCCCCTAACTCCTTGATGGGTGAGATCTATATACTGGAGAAACTGTAATGGAAGGGAAAATCGTGTTTCACAAGGGGGCAGGAATAAAATTCCAGCATGACTTCTGTAAATGATAATCAGGCTTTATTCAGATCATTACAGTGCCCCCAGATTTTAAGATGTTATCCACTGTATCTGCCATTCATTGCTTTTTACATTAGAAGTTAATTCCAACGCAAATTATAAGGGATCTGTCTGAAACATCCTGGATGAATGCTAACAGGAAGTGATGTCATCTTGTACGAAGCTACCAAGTCGTTCCGCTGTTATCAGCCACAAAAACCAGAACCTGGTCGCCCCGGAGTTCGATCCCTGGAGGGGGGCATACTTTAAGGGATCTTTCTGAAACATCCTGGTTGACTGCTGACAGGAAGTGATGTCATCTTGTTACCGCAAGATCTTGCTTCCTGGCAAATCCTGCCTGTACTCCCGACAGGAAGTAAGCCTCTCTCTGGCCTTTAAATAGCAGGCAGTTGCCCTTGGACTTTGCTTGTGCAAAGTACTTGTTTCCTTGTACTGTCTGAGCTCTGCCTTGCCTTTGTTTTGCCTGCCGCCTGCCTCGACCTGGGAAACGGACCTGACTGCCCTTTGCCTGCCGCCTGCCTCGACCCCGAAACATTCCGGACAATCTTTGATACCCCCGGCCATGCGGCGTCCGCTGAATTTGCACTACTACAGATAAAACAAGGCTCTCGCACTATAGGACAATATGTTATCGACTTTAGGACCCTGGCAGCAGAGGCCGATTGGAACGAGGGGGCTTTGACGGCTGATTTCCGTCAGGGCATTGAGGACAGGCTGAAGGACGAATTGACGTACAGGACCTACCTGTAGATCTGGAAGGACTGATCACCCTTTGCATGTCCCTGGATGTTTGGATGAGGGAGAGACGTCAGGAGCAGGATCATTCTCACGTAATTCCGGTCTCTTCCACTGACTCCACCTATGGCGCTCCTTCCAATGAAATGCCAGGAGAACCTACGGAACCCAGGCAATTGGGAAATTTGCGTTTGACAGAACGAGAGAAGCAGCACCGGCGATCCTTGGGGTTGTGCCTCTACTGTTGCGAGAAGGGTCACATGCTACGAACATGTCCTAAGAAGTCGGCAAACACGCACGCCCAGGGCAAGTAGGTGAGTTTCCTCTGGGTATCTGCACCTCCTCCCATCTCCTTGTCGCTTGATGGTCCCCATCTGCCTATCCTGGCAAAACCATTCCGTGATAACCAAGGCCTTCGTGGACTCCGGAGCCGCTGGTATGTTTGTGGATAAGGCCTTCGCTCAGCTGATCAAGATTCCTCTCCAGAGGAAGGACATACTCCTAGGTATCTCTTCCATTGATGGTAGACCGTTGGGATTGGGGGTCATCACAAGAGACGGTTCAAATCAGGGCTACAGTTGGTATTTTGCACCACGAACTCGTCCAGCTGGATGTCATCAATTCCCCAGCCATTGATGTGGTTCTGGGGCTTCCCTGGCTATGAACCCACAATCCCCAGATTGACTGGATTTCAGGACAGATAAGAACTTGGGGTTCTGCCTGCCATGGCAAATGTCTTTCACCCTGTCGACTTGTGGGTTCTCTTCTACTGCCTGCACTGGAGGACTTACTCGGTCTCCCAGCCAGTTACTCTGACCTAAGGAGGGTCTTCGACAAGGGGACAGGCTGAAGAATTAGCTGTGCATCGACCGTTTGATTATGCGATTGATCTCCTTCCTGGGATGACTCCTCCTCGTGGACGTACATAACCTCTTTCTTAACCGGAACCCAAGGCAATGAGGACATACATTGATGAGAACCTGAAGTGTCGATTCATTTGCAAATCCTGTTCTCCTGCAGGTGCAGGTTTTTTCTTTGTGGCAAAGAAGGACGGGTCATTGAGACCGTGTATTAATTACCGGGGTTTAAATAAAATTACTGTCAAGAACCGGTATCCTCTTCCTCTGATCACCGATCTCTTTGATCGTCTACATGGGGCAACAGTTTTTACCAAGCTCGATTTGAGAGGAGCCTACAACCTTAACAGGATAAAGCAGGGTGACAAGTGGAAAACCGCTTTCAACACACGCGATGCCACTACAAGTACTTGGTGATGCCCTTCGGCCTATGCAATGCTCCTGCAGTGTTCCAGTTTTTTGTGAACAACATTTTCAGATACATGTTAGACACCTCAGTTATCGTATACCATGATGATTTCCTCATCTATTCTAGAACCCTGGAACAACATCAGCAGCAGGTGAGGGTGGTCATTAAACCCCTCCTAGAGAACAACCTCTTTGCTAAATTCGAGAAGTGCAAATTTTGAGAAATCTCGTATTTCCTTTCACGGATACATTATCTCTGCCCAGGGCCTAGATATGGATCCTGCCAAGGTTGATGCTGTTCTGGACTGGACAGTACCACTGGATTAAAAGCCATCCAGAGATTCCTGGGCTACGCAAATTATTGCAGGCGATTTATTTGGGATTTCTCCAAAATTGTTGCACCCATCACAGCCATGACAAAAAAAAACCAGGCAGATCACATGAACTGGTCTCCACAGGCTCAGGCGGCTTTTCTGAAGCTCAACAAACTCTTTTCCTCTGCACCCATCCTGAAACAACCTGATCCTCGTCATCCTTTTATCGTCGAAGTGGATGCCCCCGAAGTTGAAGCAGGCGCAGTCCTGTCACAGAGATGTGAGTTTCAGGGTCGGTTATACCCATGTTCCTTCTTCTCTAAAAAGTTTTCTCCTGCAGAACACAACTACGATGTGGGCAATCGTGAACTTCTAGGGCCGTAGAGATGGCCCTGGAGGAATGGACACACCTCCTTAAGGTCACGATTCTTACGGACCATAAAAACTTGTAATACCGCGAGGGGGCGCGCAGGTTAAACACTCACCAAATCCTGCCCTTACGCCCCTCACCGGCAGTAAGCCTCTCTCTGGCCTTTAAATAGCAGGCAGTTGCCCTTGGACTTTGCTTGTGCAAAGTACTTGTTTGCTTGTACTGTCTGAGCTCTGTCTTGCCTTTGTTTTGCTTGCTGCCTATCTCGACCTCAGAACCGGACCTGACTACTGTTTGCCACCGCCAGCCTCGACCTCGTAACCGGACCTGACAACCCTTTGCCTGACACTTTGTGAGAAAGGGCTGCATAGCCTGAAACGCGTGGGAGAATTGTCCTGTTCTGTCCTTAGTGTGTTTTTTGTTTTTAACACGTAACCAATAAATCTTTTTTATTTTTACCTCCACCTGGTGAGTTGACTGGTGCTTATCGCTGGATTATGCTGTTTTCAACCAATCTTCCATTCTTTTGTACCCTTTTCCTGCCGCCTGCCTCGACCATGGAACTGGACCTGACTACCCTTTGCCTGCCGCCTGCCTCGACCCCAGAGCCGTACCGGACTATCCGTGCATCTCAGGCCTCTGATCCCAGGCCAAGGTCTGTGTACTACTCCCTACCTCTGCACTGCGGGTCCGTATCCTGTTCTGCAGTCAGCAACGTTACACAAATGAGCCTTAATGCAGAAGTCTTGTATTGGTGAATTTTAAAACGCCATCTATTTCTCCAGACATACATTGTTTGATTTTGTGTGATGCAACGCCTATTTCTTAAAACATAGAAACGGAAAACCATTGATACACAGAATTTGATGGCTTACACAGTCTGCACCTTTTCCCATCTGTTGTAAAACCTCTGGCCTTATTTCATCCTTGACGTTCTTTCCTATTTAGCATAACCTTATGTCTATCCCAAGCATTTTTTAAATCCCCTTACTGTTAAGAAAATAAGAAAAACACGTGTGAAGACATTCACATCTCAGACAGGTCCTCAAACCGACCTTTCTCCATAGTGATTCAGCATACGCTGCATCTCCTGCAGCCAGCGATTCTGGGTAATGACATGCAAATGAGCACTCACTGTGTATTGTATTGTATGTCTTTATTTATATAGCGCCATTAATGTACATAGCGCATCACAGTAGTAATACATGTGGTAATCAAATAAATAACAGATCATATAAATAACAGATCATGGGAATAAGTGCTTTAGACATAAAAGTAACATTAAGGAAGAGGAGTCCCTGCCCCGAGGAGCTTACAGTCTAATTGGTAGGTAGGTAGAACGTACAGAGACAGTAGGAGGGAGTTCTGGTAAGTGCGTCTGCAGGGGGCCAAGCTTTATGTATCATGTGTTCAGAATATCCACAGTGCTATTCATATGCTTCTTTAAGCAAGTGTGTCTAAAGGTGGGTCTTAAAGGTGGATAGAGAGGGTGCTAGTCGGGTACTGAGGGGAAGGGCATTCCAGAGGTGTGGGGCAGTCAGTGAAAAAGGTTTAAGGCGGGAGAGGGCTTTAGATACAAAGGGGGTAGAAAGAAGACATCACTGTGTCACTTTTTGTTTCATATCCATTTGATCATGGATAGGATACCCCATATAAGCGTATACCTGCCATATTACACAGCTTTTCAGCACAGCCTGGGATAAAGAAGTGCATAGCCAGTAACCCTACTCACAGACAGCTGTTTCGACCTAATGGGTCTCATCAGTGCGAAATTGGTTACTGTCCTTGCAAAGGTGCAAACGGTAACAAATCAGCCTGAAGAAGGTACCTTTGTGGTCCTGAAAGCTTGCACTCTTTATAACCATGAGTTAGCTATTAAAGATATCACGTCGACCTTACTTTTCTTCGTATTGTGGCCACACGCCAGCTACACAAAGTATGTTATGGTGAGTAAAAAATTGACTGAAACTCTACATCGTACAGCAAATAACTCCCCCCCCCCTCCACCCAAGTTATGAGCACATTCACATCACACACAGGTCTACAAACCTACCTTACAGTGTACACAATAATTACACGTGTCCATTGCAATTATACATAACTGCAGTTTGTAACTGCAATGTACAGGGCTATTGCTTAGCCAAGGCAGACACAACAATTTTCTTGTTTATTGTTGAAGCTCATTTGTTTCTATGCTTGCTTTCAACAGACTACAGTGTATCTGCTTTATTGTATGTCTATCTTTATATAGCGCCATCCAGGTACATAGAACTTCACAGCAGTGAATACATGTGACATAATAATATACCACATAATGGGAATAAGCGCTTCAGACATAAAAGTAACACCAGGAAAAGGAGTCCCTGTACAGAAGAGCTTACAATCTTAGGCCGAGCTCATGGTGGCGATGCGCGTGCCCACTCATGCACGCCTGCAGCCCCAGCGATGTGTGCACTAGGCTGCAAGAGATTGGGGAGGCGACGGGGGCGTGGCGGGGGTGTGGCGAATGCGTCACGGAGCTGGTTCGCCCTCATTGGCTGAACCTGCTCACGTGACGCTGACATCACGTGACTGCAGCCCAAAATCTCAAATTTACTTGTCGGGCCAAAAAGTAGCAGCGTCGACGCGTGCAGCGCCGGGGGCATTTGAGGAGATACAATAGGAAATCAGGTAAGAGTCGCGGAAGTGCTCGCAGACTCAAGCGCACGCACACAGCAACGCCCCCACCATGAGCGCGGCCCCACCATGAGTGGTGTTAATTTGCGGTCAGCTATTGTGATTCTATAATTCAGCTTGTCTTTTTGGTTGATTTAAATAGAGTATAACTATATATTGGCAAATATTCATGTAAACCCCAAAATTGGTAATTTTCAAGATGGACTCTAGTTAAAGGCGCACTACTGCCAAAAATGAACTTTGATGAGCTGAACATAGTTTCAATACTACCTTCATCTCAATAAGGGATGGCCACTATTTTAGGAAAGACTGTATGGTTTCGATGGCCTCTCCTATAATTCCCTGCTTGGCTGATCTTCGTCTATACTGTGTATCAGAAGTGAGGGTAGTGGCAGCCTCACATTACAATGAAATGAAGCTGAAATTCCATCTGCCATGTTCTGTTCTAAACTGCAGGTTCTTTGCCCTGCGGTCCAAAATCCCAATTTTTGTTGCTGTACAATGTTTCATATACAGTTAATCCAAAGTTTTTCTTGCTGTAGTGGTAATTAAAAAACACACAAATGCTTATCGCTCTCCAACTATTCAATATAAAGTCTATTTTCATTCATGGTGCATAGGGTAAAAAACTGATATAGACACATAAATCCAAAGGGGGGGGGGGGGGGGGTTTAGTGGTAATTAATATAATATATATATACACACACACACACACACAACATTTTAAAGAATTACTAATATACAATAGAGTTGGAGGTCACATTGTCATACTTGTGCTTTCTGTGTATTCTGAAAACATGACATTTGTGCATTAGCTCACTTGGAGCATACTGAAATTGAGGATATAACATTTACATACATACAGTATATACATACATGGTGTATGACTAGCCGTGATCAAAATCCTGTCCTAAATGAGCCATACTATCAATTTAAATACGGACTGCACTAGGCAAAATCATAGGACACACTGCAGTGTTAGGCCGCGCTTATAGTGCAGGCGATGACAACGGCGACGCGACCGATGATGTCGCCCTCGCCATTACCATAGTTATATTTCAAATTTAGGTGACGTCGCTGGCTACAAGGCCAGCGACGTCATAAAGGGGGAAAGCAGAGGGATGGAGAAGCTCCTGATTGGCCGCAAGGGGAGACAGTCGGCGAAAAAAAATCAAATAACAGCGACTACCAGATTTTTGGCTGCACTGTCACTCCGTCGCGTGCACTATAAGCGCCGACAACGGCGACAATGCATTTGTTTTGATGCGACGGTCGCGTCGCCATCGCCAGCACTATAAGCGCAGCCTTAGACAGCAATACACTTTGGAGTGTAATTAGTGTGCCAACATAACAAAAGTCAGATAGGTCAAAAATGTAGAATTAAGACTCCGTTCTTAGACACTGATAAACTAATTGGAAGGTAATAATACTGTGAACCCAACGTTGTTGAGATAAAAATCAAGGTGCAAAGCAGTTGACAATAGTTGTTCTTTTGATAGAATATATGATGCTCCTAATACATGTAACGGGTATTCCACCCCACCCAATCGCATATATAGTGTGGGTGAGTAGAACATGCAGTGTTACCGGTGTGGTGCGTATACCTGTAGGCTCACAGGAGGGCTGAGCTTCCGCCACTGGGAACCTGGGGCAATTATACTAGGGGTAACCACTTACTCAATAGGTGCAGCGCCTCCACCTGCGATGGCTCCCACCAGAGAGGGAGTGGATCCTCGCAGGACAAACTCAATGATCACATACACAATGGGGTATAATAACTAAGGACTTTACTAACATGTAATACGACACATCACATTCATGATATAACCCGTGTCCCTCTCAGGAGGAGACACTAACCGTGACGTCTCGCAGGACGATTCCCCAACACTAGGTGATCCCACCCAGTGTCCAAAGAACCCCACCCAATGTCCCGCACTCTTGCAGAGAATCAATGGGTGACTGCGCAGTCACTATTAAGCTAAGGGCCCGGTGGTGCACTTAGAACTGTAGATACCTGCCGAGCACTCCGGTGCTCGGGTCAGCAACGCTTCACAAAGGGTCAGACGCGTGATGAATCCGTCTGATCCTATCCTGGCGATATTCTCTGTGACCCTCAACGTGGGTCCGAACTCCGTCACTGGAACCGCAGCATCCGCTGAGTCCCTTTCTAACGATACAGCAACGTGACACACCCTGCACTACAGGCCGTCCCTATAGCACAGCATCCTTAAGTGGCTTAAGGGTCACTCTCCTAGGGCCTTCGGGGTTGCCTATCCTATATAGGTAGGTCTTGTACCCACCCTACTCATAATACGGGCCCTGGGCCATGGATCCCCGGACTGGTTACCGCTATGAACCCCCCCCAGTTGCCTCGTACTACGCGCAACGCCGCCCTGGGCTATGGCTCCCCGGATTGGTTACCGCTATGAAACCCCCCCAGTGGCCTCGCCACTCGCAACACGGACCCTGGGCTATGGCTCCCCGGACTGGTTACCGCTATGAACCCCCCAGCTGTCTCGTGCCACTAATTCACAACAGGACCCTGGGCTATGGTTCCCCGGATTGGTTACCGCTATGAAACCCCCCAGCTGTCCCTATCTTCCCTTCTGTTCCCCAGTTGCTAACTAAAGTAAGTGACAGGTTCCCTATCCTGAGGGCTATCCCTGGCAACACTCACACTACTGGGGGACTCAGGGCCATCTTGGGCCAAGGGGGTGCTGGCCTAGTACAGGGAGTCCCTCGCTCCTGTACCCTACCTCCTTCCCTTGACTGCTCCTTCCTCTGACTGACAACGTAGCTCCAAGCCCGCCAAATGTATCCACTTGCTCTCCTGGCAGTCCTGCAGCCCTATTGGCTCCTATGAGGCACCTGGTGCCTCCCTCGCTAAGCACTATGGGAATTGTAGTCCCTGGGCGCCTGTAATAACATTGGGGCCGCGTGCGTGCCTTTCCTATGCCTGCACTAGCTCCTAATGGCCGCCGCAATCTCTCCCTACCTCTCGCGCGACTCTCCTGGCTGGCTCCTACACTCGCGCGATCTTCTGCGCATGCGCGACTATCTCGGGCCGCCGGGGACTCTCTGCGCATGCGCGAACCGGCGCAACATGGCGGCGCCCTGTGCAAGAGCCGCCGGAGATCTCCTGCACTCCGGCGAGCTCCCTCCTCGGCCCCCACCCTCCTGAATGGCCGTCGGGTCTGCCGCTTGCCGCTGGCAGTACCCGACAACGTCCGTGACCACGGAGGCGCCCGGGGGGGTCGCAGGGGAAAACAGGTGACCTGGCTACATACAAAATATAATCCATAATTTCTGAATGGACCCAGTGGGACTGCGTGTTTACCATGTAACTTCCTCTTCAATTTGTGGCTCTTTCAGAGGGCAGTCTGCTTGCCTTGCCATTAGCAGATCAAGATCTCTAGGGGCTTGTACCATGTGTGCACCTGGCGAAAGGTTGTTGTAATTGTCATGCTAATGCTTTCCTTTAGTTTGTTTGGGGTATAATCACCAGGCCAAGGGATCACATTTCACTTGGAAGGGATCTAACTGTTAGTTCCCACGTCTCAATTAGGGTCTAACGTCTGCTCATTCTCTCCCAAAGGCCAGGCTTAGATCGACCCCTTCATTGCCTCAAGGGTCAAGCAGTTCTGCTTTGCAAGCAGTGAAGAGACGGTGGCGCATGTTTACTAAGCAATGCTATACCATAAGATACTGTACCTTCCAGCCATTTTACGGAATAGCACTGCTTAGTAAATATGCGCGTATGTGTCATTATTATAATTTCTGTGTAAACTTCTCTAAACACAAGAGCCGAGAAAGTAGCTTAGTGGCAAGAAGTGAGGGGAACCTGGTTGGAAATCCCAGTGTTTTTTGTTACGTTGTAAAGTCTCTCTACCCCCTGTGCATAAAGCTGAGACTATAGTGGGTGCAAGCGCGACGGAGCGCATGGCGTCGCGTGCTACTATCGAGCGATCCATGCACTGAGGTCTGGGGCGATGGGGAGGTGTGGCGGACACGTCACAAGGCTGGTTCACCCTCATTGGCTGAACCGCTCACGTGACGCGGCTGTGTTGCGGTCGGCGCGCGAAAAAAACCAACTAAATTCATTTGTAGCGTGAAAATTCTGCCGCGCGGTCGCTCTGCATCACACCCGTGCTCATGCGCACTATGGCCGCCCTCATTGACTTCCACAGATTTGTTCTCGCGGCCTAACAGCCTAACATGGAATGGGACATTTTGTTGCGGCTATCTCGCCACGACCAAGTCTCTGCCGGCGTTCGACTGCAGAGGGCTGCTCCGCCGCAGCCGCTCCGCAGAGGGACACTCCGCCGCAGAGGGTCGCTCCGCCGCAGCCGCTCCGCAGAGGGACACTCCGCCGCAGAGGGTCGCTCCGCCGCAGCCACTCCGCAGAGAGATGCTCCGCCACCGGGGCGTTTCGCCAAGGTAAGTTTTGAAGGGTGAATTTAGGGTAAGGGGTCAAAGATTGGGGTTTTAGAATAGGGGGTTAGTTTTTAGGGTATGGGATTATGGTAGGGAGTTTAGGGTAAAGTGTTAAACTTTTTAGGGTATAGAATTAGGGTAAATGGTTAAGGTATTTAGGGTATAGGATTAAGGTAAAGGGTTAAGATTTTTTAGGGTATAGGATTAGGGTATAGGATTAGGGTAAAGGGTTAAGGTTTTTAGGGTATAGGATTAGGGTAAGGGGTTAAGGTTTTTAGGGTATAGGATTAGGGTAAAGGGTTAAGGTTTTTAGGGTATATGAGTAGGTTAAAGGGTTAAGGTTTTTAGGGTATAGGATTAGGGTAAGGGGTTAAGGTTTTTAGGGTATAGGATTAGGGTAAAGGGTTAAGGTTTTTAGGGTATAGGATTAAGGTAAAGGGTTAAGGTTTTTAGGGTATAGGATTACGGTAAAGGGTTAAGCTTTTTAGGGTATAGGATTAGGATAAAGTGTTAAGCTTTTTTGAGTAGAAAATTAGAGTATGGGGTTAATGTTTTTATGGTAGGGGGTAGCGTTAGTATTAGGGGTTAACATTAGGGTTTTTATGGGTAAGGTTAGGGGCTTACCTTGCCGGTGAAGTGGGCGGCGGAGAGAGGTCCCGGCGACGAGGTGAGTATCGGCTAAACGCCAGCGGAGATCTGGTTGTGGCAAAATGGCAGCGAACAAATGTCCTAGACCGTGCATAAGGCACAAACTATAAGCTGTTTGTGGCAGAGCTCATTGTGCCTGCAACATTCTCTGTACCTGCAACATTCTCTGTACCTGCAACATTCTCTGTACCTGCAACATTCTCTGTACCTGCAACATTCTCTGTACCTGCAACATTCTCTGTACCTGCAACATTCTCTGTACCTGCAACATTCTCTGTACCTGCAACATTCTCTGTACCTGCAATATTCTCTGTACCTGCAACATTCGCTGTACCTGCAACATTCTCTGTACCTGCAACATTCTCTGTACAGCACTGTGCACACTGGCATTAATATATAAGAGAAACATATTGTTATCTTTTGTAGCACAGTACATGGGGGATATGTATGACACCGCCATCAGGACCGAAACATTGGAGTTTTCTTCTTTGTCGATATACTTTTTTGTTCAAATGAAAAAAAAAAATCTCGTTAAAGTGTAGTTAAGGTTTGAAAGCAAACCCTTCCAATGTTTGGAAATGTAAAAGTTAAGGTGACATATAACCAGAGTCCCTCCCTCCCCCCATGTTTTGTGTACATGACATCACAAATGACATGGTCCCATCACATCAGAGAATGTGAAGTGCAGCCCCAAAGACTCAGGCTACGGCCCCCGTCCTCCCGGCTGCACGCGTACCTGGCAGGACGGCGGCGCGTGCAGCGACTACAGACGCGATCGGCGGTCTTTATGGGAGCACAGGGAGGCCCTGCCATTGGCTGCGGGCCAACACGTGACCGCATCGCGGCTTTTTTATGACTGTACATAGCCCTGATGAAGGTTCTGAGTGGACCGAGAAACGTTGGTTGTGTTTATGGATATGTTACACTAAAAACCTTGAGACTACTTACCACACTTACCCCTCAAGGAGAAAAGCGCCACCTGGGTACGAAATGCGCGAGAGTTTTTTCTCTTTTGAGACGACTGCTGTGTATGTCCGAATAAAGCTTTTCATATTTTTTCACTTACCTGGTTTCCCGTGCCAATTTTTACTTGCTTCACTCTACTGCTGCTCCAGATTTCTTCCTCGTTTCTTTATGAATAATAACATCATCCAGTGGACGATCTAGAACCATCATATACACTTCTCTATCCTTCCAGGGTTTTAGCAGGTTTATGAGATAGATCCGCTCCCCTTTTCGGTGATCTGGCTGTCTGGTGTTATCATTTATAAGTCCTACCTTTACAAGAATCTCATATGGCCCATGCCAAGATGATAACATGTTGCTCTCAGCAGTGGCAATGGGTAACATTACTAGGTCCGGTGGCTGAAAACTTTGCACTGCAGCATGTCGGATATAAACTGTCTGTTGGGATAATCTGTGCGATGCGTCCTCAGCAACTGTTCGACATATTGGATGACATTTTCCCCTGGTATAGACTGTCCTTCCCACTCTTCTTTAGCAATATCTAATATTCCCCTTGGGTGTCTCGCATATAGGAGTTCAAAAGGGGAAAATCCTGTGGGGAACTGTGGGACTTCACAGATGGCAAATAGTAAGTACAGCAGCAGAGTGTTCCAGTTCTTCCAAATCACAACTAACCACCTTAGGCTGCGGTCCCAGTAATGTCTGTGACACGCGCGCCCGGCGGGGGAGGGGGGGGGGCGGCGCGTGCACAGCGCTAACTGCGATCTGCGAGGAGAATCTTGCGTCGGGAGGGGGCGTGGTCGGGGATTTGCGGGGGCGTGGCCATTACGTCACGCGGCTGGTTCGCCCTCATTGGGTGAACCGCCGGTGGGGGCGTGGCCACGCCTCCGTCGCTAGGAGTAAACTCAATTTTATTGAGTTGGGATAAACCTTGCAGTACGGCGCGGCTGCACCTTCTGCGTGACGGTGCGTACTGGGCCCAGCCCCATTGAGGGGCGGTGCTTACACGCACAGTGCACGCCGCGCCGTGCGCACAGGCTGTTACTGGGAGGGTGGTGCACAGATGTTCTTAAGGATTTTATTGAAAAAAATTAACATAACTCTTTCATGAGTCGGGAAACAAAAAAGCGTCAATATTTCCCATGGAATCGTCGCGGAAATATTTTGGACCCATTCTTTTCCTATGGTTTTGGAGGCAGTATTGTGCAGTGGAACAGCCTCCGGGTAGCGTGTGGCATCATCAAGTATTACTAGAATATATTGCTATCCCGTAGCAGATTTTTCCAAAGGATCCACCAAGTCCGTGCAATACGTTCAAATAGGCCTTCAATATTGGGCAGGGATATTAACAGGGCTCTTAGATGGGGCTTTGGGGCTGCCAACTGATAGTCTGGACACGAGCCACAGAACCTTTTTACTGCCTCAAACCCTTGGCCATAAAAACATCCTCATGATTCTCTCCTGTGTTTCCACTGCTCCTAGGTGACCCCCAAGTAAGTGAGTGTGGGTCAAATGTAAAACTTTCCTTGTATATGTAACACAGTTTCCCCCCCCCCCCCCAATCGCAGATGTGGGTGGTGCAAGGAATTACATGTTACCGGCTGTGGTGCGTATACCTGCAGGTTCACAGGAGGCCTGAGCCTCCGCTACTGGGAACCTGGGGTGCTTCTCTGGAACGTTCTCTCGTCGGTCAGCGCCTCCACCTATGTAGGATTCTATAGGAATGTAGAATGGCCCTAACATAGGAACCCACCCAGAAACCACATACACCAGGGTTATCGCTAAAAGATTTACTGAACGAGCAACACAACACACAGTATCATAATATAACAGTGCAACAACATCAGCATACACAAGAGTATATACAGTAGGCCACCCTCTGCCACTAGCTGGCGGCTATAACATTGCCCCTAACTGGGCTGTAACCTTCTTAGCCCCTAACTGGGCTATACCCTCGCACCCCCTTCCCAACCCCGTGTCCAGAGAGTCCAAGCCCACACAAGTGTGTGAACAGGCCTGTCACATGTGAGGAGCAAGGTAACATTGGTCAACGTGTGGAAGGGTGTGACTACCTGCCCAGGTGCCCCTGCACCTGGGTGTCTTCGCAAAGGGGTCTTCCGGATCCGCTTGGTCCAGCGCTGATCTGTACCTCTGCATGGGATGGGGTCCAGCTGGACGTCCCACCGTAAGGACAGTCTCTGGATCAGCAACACAGCATACAGGGACATGCAGCAAACACTATCACTGGGTCCCTGCACTAAGGAACTGCAGCAGGGTCTCTCTCTCCCTGCAATAAGGAACTGCAGCAGGGTCTCTCTCTCCCTGCAATAAGGAACTGCAGCAGGGTCTCTCTGTCCCTGCAATAAGGAACTGCAGCAGGGTCTCTCTCTGTCCCTGCAATAAGGAACTGCAGCAGGGTCTCTCTGTCCCTGCAATAAGGAACTGCAGCAGGGTCTCTCTGTCCCTGCAATAAGGAACTGCAGCAGGGTCCCTCTCTGTCCCTGCACTAAGGAACTGCAGCAGGGTCTCTCTGTCCCTGCACTAAGGAACTGCAGCAGGGTCCCTCTCTGTCCCTGCAATAAGGAACTGCAGCAGGGTCTCTCTGTCCCTGCACTAAGGAACTGCAGCAGGGTCTCTCTGTCCCTGCACTAAGGAACTGCAGCAGGGTCTCTCTGTCCCTGCACTAAGGAACTGCAGCAGGGTCTCTCTGTCCCTGCACTAAGGAACTGCAGCAGGGTCTCTCTGTCCCTGCACTAAGGAACTGCAGCAGGGTCTCTCTGTCCCTGCACTAAGGAACTGCAGCAGGGTCTCTCTGTCCCTGCACTAAGGAACTGCAGCAGGGTCTCTCTGTCCCTGCACTAAGGAACTGCAGCAGGGTCTCTCTGTCCCTGCACTAAGGAACTGCAGCAGGGTCTCTCTGTCCCTGCACTAAGGAACTGCAGCAGGGTCTCTCTGTCCCTGCACTAAGGAACTGCAGCAGGGTCCTTCTCTGTCCCTGCACTAAGGAACTGCAGCAGGGTCCTTCTCTGTCCCTGCACTAAGGAACTGCAGCAGGATCTCTCTGTCCCTGCACTAAGGAACTGCAGCAGGGTCTCTCTCTGTCCCTGCACTAAGGAACTGCAGCAGGGTCCCTCTTTCCCTGCACTAAGGAACTGCAGCAGGGTCTCTCTGTCCCTGCAATAAGGAACTGCAGCAGGGTCTCTCTGTCCCTGCACCAAGGAACTGCAGCAGGGTCTCTCTCTGTCCCTGCAATAAGGAACTGCAGCAGGGTCTCTCTGTCCCTGCAATAAGGAACTGCAGCAGGATCTCTCTGTCCCTGCACTAAGGAACTGCAGCAGGGTCTCTCTCTGTCCCTGCACTAAGGAACTGCAGCAGGGTCCCTCTTTCCCTGCACTAAGGAACTGCAGCAGGATCTCTCTGTCCCTGCACTAAGGAACTGCAGCAGGGTCTCTCTGTCCCTGCACTAAGGAACTGCAGCAGACACTATCACTCGGTTCCTGCCTAGCACACAGCTGAAGGGGCACAGGGTCCTTACCTAAGGGCCTGTTCCTTTGAACACCCACCCTCACTAGTGGGGGAGTCAGGCCTCAACTCTAGCCCGGGGTATATCTGGCCTAGGGCAGAAGCTCGCAGCTCTCTGCCCCCCTTCCTTTCCCAACTGTCTCCTTAGTCTGACTGACTTCCTGCACATTGCCCATACAATGTATCTACTCTCTGCAGGGGAAGCTGCAAACACTATTGGCTGCCTGCAATCATTTGACTCACCTGCCTCTAAGCCTGCTGGGAGTTGTAGTTCCCTGTGAGGCTTTTCCCTATGAGGACCGCATGGGCGCCTCTCTAATGGCCGCCTACCTTTCTCTATCTGCGCTGCGCTAGACTAATGGCCGCCCGCCACTTTCCTGCGCATGCGCAACATCTAGGGGGCCTTTCTGCCTCTCTACACTTTCCTGCGCTATGTGTAATGGCCGCCGCAACTGCAAACAAGCACCGCGGATGCACGAACCTTGCGCCAACTTCAACATGGCCGCCGGACACCTTCTGCGCATGCGCGAACGTGCACAAGATGGCGGCGCCCTATCACTGATGTCCGCACTCACCCCCGCAGCATCCCCTACCGGTGCGAGGGTAAGGGGGGCCAGGGGGAACCCCGCTACATATAAAAGCTGGGAACCAGCAATTGTTCCAGCTCTGGCGTCACTCCTTGACCATTCTGTACAATAAATCCTTTCTGAGAATCAAATACAGTAAGGATAAGAGGCTTCTACCATGACCCCATTAAATTCAACCACATCGCTAAAAGTATTACATAAGCGTGGATCATTTTCCTGTTTCTAGGGCACCCGACAGGGGAAGAGCCGGGACAAGTATCCCAGGGCCTGGCGGCTCTGGGACCCGGGCCAGCTGATGCTGAAGATGCTGAAGTCGAGCCAAATCTCCATGTCTCGTTTCCGTATGCTGCCGGGCCCCAGCATTCCTTCACTGCAGAGGGCCCTCTAACGAATTCCCCCTTCCCCTTGAATAGGGCCAATGCTGAAATTTGGGCCCGCCCAGAAGTTAGGCCCAACATCCACATCCGGTCATGGGGCCCCAGCTCCCCGACCTCACGGGACACATAGGCCTTTCCCCCACCCACAAACTTTTTAGGGAGGGAAGAGGGAGAGAGAAAGAGGGGAGAAATACATTGGGGATAGAGAGTGAGTGGGGAGGAATGGGGAAAACCATACAGGCCTACCTCTACTGGAGCCATAGCATATTGTACTGTGCTCCCATATACACAAAGTACTTTAACTTTCTGATCTACATGCAATTGGGATGGCTTAATCGAATTTCGTTAGACCAATATAATGTCACTCACGAAGTCCACAAAAGCTACTGCTTTCCCATTGCGTTTGCAAAGTCAGGGGAGCGCAGGATCCAGTGCCGCTCGCGCCGTCGGATCCACCATGGACGCGGCCTTTCACTAACTGAAGGATTGATTGAAACTGAAAGGCAGCCATTAAGTGAACCCTGGGAAGCAGGATCTTTGCTGATCAATCACGGGCGAGTGAATCGATCGGCAGCTTAGATAATTCGTTTTTGATAAAGGTAATAAAGAGCTGCATATATTAAAAAAATTTTTTTAAAGTGACGGTTGGACTACCTTTTTAAACCTGACAGCCCAGGTTAATTGGTTGCACCTGGAGGCTGCTGTCAGCAGGAGTTAACCCCATCATGCTGTGAACAAAGCACGTCCTAACCTTCTGCTGACATCGAAGCCACGTCTGACACTAACAACATATATATATATACTAGCTTTTGTACCCGGCTTCGCCTGGGGAGCTGCCGGCACATCTCCCTGCGCTGCTGCCGCATCTCCCCTCGCTGCCGGCACATCTCCCCGCCCTCCTCCCCTCGCTGCCGGCATATCTCCCCGCGCTGGCGGCACATCTCCCCGCGCTGCTGCCGCATCTCCCCTCGCTGCCGGCACATCTCTCCGCCCCCTCTCCCCCCCCGCCCGCTGGCACATCTCCCCCGCACATCTCACATCACACACAGAGACACACACAGCCCCGATCCAGCCAAGGACCCGCCCCCTCCATTAGTAGCCACGCCCCCCGCTCTTGCTCTAACATTTTTGCAGGACACCCGATGGAATCTTAGAATGTCCATAATTTGGGAGGTGAGTCATATTGGAAGCTCAAAATAGTTGCGTTGACCTACAAATCCGCAGCACAATGTCCAGTAAAAGTTTCGTTGTGCTACGTCGTGCCATTTGTGAGATTTCGATGCTTCGGACATACAAACAAACGGAATAACAAACTTATAAATATAGTGTATATATATATATATATATATATTTATATATATATATATATATATATATATACCACAAAAAAAGAAAAGAAGATCCTTCACATTAAGCACTCAGACATGTTTGTAGAAATGTGAAAAAATAATTTATTAGATCAATTAAATAAAAAATAAAAAAACAATGCATACATACACAAAATCAGACATAACACTG